>NW_028324310.1:6760000-6943750 GCF_058129835.1 Hydra viridissima
CGGTACTTGCCAGCCTCTCTGTTGAATGTCTTTGTCATTTTCGTGCTCAGCCTGACAGGATACAACAAAATATGGCCAAGGGATCCAAGAGGAGTCGGTGAAAGCCTCGAATTTGGCCACATTTGGCCCAAATTTCGACGTTTTGTATTGAAATTGAGCCAAAAACGGGGTTTTGTCGTCAAATCCGGTACTTGCCAGCCTCTCTGTTGATTGTCTTTGTCATTTTCGTGCTCAGCCTGATATGTTACAACAGAAAATGTCCAAAGGCTCCAAGAAATCTCGGTGAAAGGCTCCAATTTGACGAAATAATCACAGAATTGACATTACAAGCAAATTCTAAGCATTTCTGTGCATTTGTCGCAAAATTCGGTACTTACCACTGAATTGCTTGATGCCCTTGGGCATTTTTTTGCTCAGCCTGACAGGATACAACAAAATATGGCCAAGGGATCCAAGAGGAGTCGGTGAAAGCCTCGAATTTGGCCACATTTGGCCCAAATTTCGACGTTTTGTATGGAAATTGAGCCAAAAACGGGGTTTTGTCGCCAAATCCGGTACTTGCCAGCCTCTCTGTTGAATGTCTTTGTCATTTTCGTGCTCAGCCTGACAGGATACAACAAAATATGGCCAAGGGATCCAAGAGGAGTCGGTGAAAGCCTCGAATTTGGCCACATTTGGCCCAAATTTCGACGTTTTGTATTGAAATTGAGCCAAAAACGGGGTTTTGTCGCCAAATCCGGTACTTGCCAGCCTCTCTGTTGATTGTCTTTGTCATTTTCGTGCTCAGCCTGATAGGTTACAACAGAAAATGTCCAAAGGCTCCAAGAAATCTCGGTGAAAGGCTCCAATTTGACGAAATAATCACAGAATTGACATTACAAGCAAATTCTAAGCATTTCTGTGCATTTGTCGCAAAATTCGGTACTTACCACTGAATTGCTTGATGCCCTTGGGCATTTTTTTGCTCAGCCTGACAGGATACAACAAAATATGGCCAAGGGATCCAAGAGGAGTCGGTGAAAGCCTCGAATTTGGCCACATTTGGCCCAAATTTCGACGTTTTGTATGGAAATTGAGCCAAAAACGGGGTTTTGTCGCCAAATCCGGTACTTGCCAGCCTCTCTGTTGAATGTCTTTGTCATTTTCGTGCTCAGCCTGACAGGATACAACAAAATATGGCCAAGGGATCCAAGAGGAGTCGGTGAAAGCCTCGAATTTGGCCACATTTGGCCCAAATTTCGACGTTTTGTATTGAAATTGAGCCAAAAACGGGGTTTTGTCGCCAAATCCGGTACTTGCCAGCCTCTCTGTTGATTGTCTTTGTCATTTTCGTGCTCAGCCTGATAGGTTACAACAGAAAATGTCCAAAGGCTCCAAGAAATCTCGGTGAAAGGCTCCAATTTGACGAAATAATCACAGAATTGACATTACAAGCAAATTCTAAGCATTTCTGTGCATTTGTCGCAAAATTCGGTACTTACCACTGAATTGCTTGATGCCCTTGGGCATTTTTTTGCTCAGCCTGACAGGACACAACAAAATATGGCCAAGGGATCCAAGAGGAGTCGGTGAAAGCCTCGAATTTGGCCACATTTGGCCCAAATTTCGACGTTTTGTATTGAAATTGAGCCAAAAACGGGGTTTTGTCGCCTAATCCGGTACTTGCCAGCCTCTCTGTTGATTGTCTTTGTCATTTTCGTGCTCAGCCTGATAGGTTACAACAGAAAATGTCCAAAGGCTCCAAGAAATCTCGGTGAAAGGCTCCAATTTGACGAAATAATCACAGAATTGACATTACAAGCAAATTCTAAGCATTTCTGTGCATTTGTCGCAAAATTCGGTACTTACCACTGAATTGCTTGATGCCCTTGGGCATTTTTTTGCTCAGCCTGACAGGATACAACAAAATATGGCCAAGGGATCCAAGAGGAGTCGGTGAAAGCCTCGAATTTGGCCACATTTGGCCCAAATTTCGACGTTTTGTATGGAAATTGAGCCAAAAACGGGGTTTTGTCGCCAAATCCGGTACTTGCCAGCCTCTCTGTTGAATGTCTTTGTCATTTTCGTGCTCAGCCTGACAGGATACAACAAAATATGGCCAAGGGATCCAAGAGGAGTCGGTGAAAGCCTCGAATTTGGCCACATTTGGCCCAAATTTCGACGTTTTGTATTGAAATTGAGCCAAAAACGGGGTGTTGTCGCCAAATCCGGTACTTGCCAGCCTCTCTGTTGATTGTCTTTGTCATTTTCGTGCTCAGCCTGATAGGTTACAACAGAAAATGTCCAAAGGCTCCAAGAAATCTCGGTGAAAGGCTCCAATTTGACGAAATAATCACAGAATTGACATTACAAGCAAATTCTAAGCATTTCTGTGCATTTGTCGCAAAATTCGGTACTTACCACTGAATTGCTTGATGCCCTTGGGCATTTTTTTGCTCAGCCTGACAGGATACAACAAAATATGGCCAAGGGATCCAAGAGGAGTCGGTGAAAGCCTCGAATTTGGCCACATTTGGCCCAAATTTCGACGTTTTGTATGGAAATTGAGCCAAAAACGGGGTTTTGTCGCCAAATCCGGTACTTGCCAGCCTCTCTGTTGAATGTCTTTGTCATTTTCGTGCTCAGCCTGACAGGATACAACAAAATATGGCCAAGGGATCCAAGAGGAGTCGGTGAAAGCCTCGAATTTGGCCACATTTGGCCCAAATTTCGACGTTTTGTATTGAAATTGAGCCAAAAACGGGGTTTTGTCGCCAAATCCGGTACTTGCCAGCCTCTCTGTTGATTGTCTTTGTCATTTTCGTGCTCAGCCTGATAGGTTACAACAGAAAATGTCCAAAGGCTCCAAGAAATCTCGGTGAAAGGCTCCAATTTGACGAAATAATCACAGAATTGACATTACAAGCAAATTCTAAGCATTTCTGTGCATTTGTCGCAAAATTCGGTACTTACCACTGAATTGCTTGATGCCCTTGGGCATTTTTTTGCTCAGCCTGACAGGATACAACAAAATATGGCCAAGGGATCCAAGAGGAGTCGGTGAAAGCCTCGAATTTGGCCACATTTGGCCCAAATTTCGACGTTTTGTATGGAAATTGAGCCAAAAACGGGGTTTTGTCGCCAAATCCGGTACTTGCCAGCCTCTCTGTTGAATGTCTTTGTCATTTTCGTGCTCAGCCTGACAGGATACAACAAAATATGGCCAAGGGATCCAAGAGGAGTCGGTGAAAGCCTCGAATTTGGCCACATTTGGCCCAAATTTCGACGTTTTGTATTGAAATTGAGCCAAAAACGGGGTTTTGTCGCCAAATCCGGTACTTGCCAGCCTCTCTGTTGATTGTCTTTGTCATTTTCGTGCTCAGCCTGATAGGTTACAACAGAAAATGTCCAAAGGCTCCAAGAAATCTCGGTGAAAGGCTCCAATTTGACGAAATAATCACAGAATTGACATTACAAGCAAATTCTAAGCATTTCTGTGCATTTGTCGCAAAATTCGGTACTTACCACTGAATTGCTTGATGCCCTTGGGCATTTTTTTGCTCAGCCTGACAGGATACAACAAAATATGGCCAAGGGATCCAAGAGGAGTCGGTGAAAGCCTCGAATTTGGCCACATTTGGCCCAAATTTCGACGTTTTGTATGGAAATTGAGCCAAAAACGGGGTTTTGTCGCCAAATCCGGTACTTGCCAGCCTCTCTGTTGAATGTCTTTGTCATTTTCGTGCTCAGCCTGACAGGATACAACAAAATATGGCCAAGGGATCCAAGAGGAGTCGGTGAAAGCCTCGAATTTGGCCACATTTGGCCCAAATTTCGACGTTTTGTATTGAAATTGAGCCAAAAACGGGGTTTTGTCGCCAAATCCGGTACTTGCCAGCCTCTCTGTTGATTGTCTTTGTCATTTTCGTGCTCAGCCTGATAGGTTACAACAGAAAATGTCCAAAGGCTCCAAGAAATCTCGGTGAAAGGCTCCAATTTGACGAAATAATCACAGAATTGACATTACAAGCAAATTCTAAGCATTTCTGTGCATTTGTCGCAAAATTCGGTACTTACCACTGAATTGCTTGATGCCCTTGGGCATTTTTTTGCTCAGCCTGACAGGATACAACAAAATATGGCCAAGAGATCCAAGAGGAGTCGGTGAAAGCCTCGAATTTGGCCACATTTGGCCCAAATTTCGACGTTTTGTATGGAAATTGAGCCAAAAACGGGGTTTTGTCGCCAAATCCGGTACTTGCCAGCCTCTCTGTTGAATGTCTTTGTCATTTTCGTGCTCAGCCTGACAGGATACAACAAAATATGGCCAAGGGATCCAAGAGGAGTCGGTGAAAGCCTCGAATTTGGCCACATTTGGCCCAAATTTCGACGTTTTGTATTGAAATTGAGCCAAAAACGGGGTTTTGTCGCCAAATCCGGTACTTGCCAGCCTCTCTGTTGATTGTCTTTGTCATTTTCGTGCTCAGCCTGATAGGTTACAACAGAAAATGTCCAAAGGCTCCAAGAAATCTCGGTGAAAGGCTCCAATTTGACGAAATAATCACAGAATTGACATTACAAGCAAATTCTAAGCATTTCTGTGCATTTGTCGCAAAATTCGGTACTTACCACTGAATTGCTTGATGCCCTTGGGCATTTTTTTGCTCAGCCTGACAGGATACAACAAAATATGGCCAAGGGATCCAAGAGGAGTCGGTGAAAGCCTCGAATTTGGCCACATTTGGCCCAAATTTCGACGTTTTGTATGGAAATTGAGCCAAAAACGGGGTTTTGTCGCCAAATCCGGTACTTGCCAGCCTCTCTGTTGAATGTCTTTGTCATTTTCGTGCTCAGCCTGACAGGATACAACAAAATATGGCCAAGGGATCCAAGAGGAGTCGGTGAAAGCCTCGAATTTGGCCACATTTGGCCCAAATTTCGACGTTTTGTATTGAAATTGAGCCAAAAACGGGGTTTTGTCGCCAAATCCGGTACTTGCCAGCCTCTCTGTTGATTGTCTTTGTCATTTTCGTGCTCAGCCTGATAGGTTACAACAGAAAATGTCCAAAGGCTCCAAGAAATCTCGGTGAAAGGCTCCAATTTGACGAAATAATCACAGAATTGACATTACAAGCAAATTCTAAGCATTTCTGTGCATTTGTCGCAAAATTCGGTACTTACCACTGAATTGCTTGATGCCCTTGGGCATTTTTTTGCTCAGCCTGACAGGATACAACAAAATATGGCCAAGGGATCCAAGAGGAGTCGGTGAAAGCCTCGAATTTGGCCACATTTGGCCCAAATTTCGACGTTTTGTATGGAAATTGAGCCAAAAACGGGGTTTTGTCGCCAAATCCGGTATTTGCCAGCCTCTCTGTTGAATGTCTTTGTCATTTTCGTGCTCAGCCTGACAGGATACAACAAAATATGGCCAAGGGATCCAAGAGGAGTCGGTGAAAGCCTCGAATTTGGCCACATTTGGCCCAAATTTCGACGTTTTGTATGGAAATTGAGCCAAAAACGGGGTTTTGTCGCCAAATCCGGTACTTGCCAGCCTCTCTGTTGATTGTCTTTGTCATTTTCGTGCTCAGCCTGATAGGTTACAACAGAAAATGTCCAAAGGCTCCAAGAAATCTCGGTGAAAGGCTCCAATTTGACGAAATAATCACAGAATTGACATTACAAGCAAATTCTAAGCATTTCTGTGCATTTGTCGCAAAATTCGGTACTTACCACTGAATTGCTTGATGCCCTTGGGCATTTTTTTGCTCAGCCTGACAGGATACAACAAAATATGGCCAAGGGATCCAAGAGGAGTCGGTGAAAGCCTCGAATTTGGCCACATTTGGCCCAAATTTCGACGTTTTGTATGGAAATTGAGCCAAAAACGGGGTTTTGTCGCCAAATCCGGTACTTGCCAGCCTCTCTGTTGAATGTCTTTGTCATTTTCGTGCTCAGCCTGACAGGATACAACAAAATATGGCCAAGGGATCCAAGAGGAGTCGGTGAAAGCCTCGAATTTGGCCACATTTGGCCCAAATTTCGACGTTTTGTATTGAAATTGAGCCAAAAACGGGGTTTTGTCGCCAAATCCGGTACTTGCCAGCCTCTCTGTTGATTGTCTTTGTCATTTTCGTGCTCAGCCTGATAGGTTACAACAGAAAATGTCCAAAGGCTCCAAGAAATCTCGGTGAAAGGCTCCAATTTGACGAAATAATCACAGAATTGACATTACAAGCAAATTCTAAGCATTTCTGTGCATTTGTCGCAAAATTCGGTACTTACCACTGAATTGCTTGATGCCCTTGGGCATTTTTTTGCTCAGCCTGACAGGATACAACAAAATATGGCCAAGGGATCCAAGAGGAGTCGGTGAAAGCCTCGAATTTGGCCACATTTGGCCCAAATTTCGACGTTTTGTATGGAAATTGAGCCAAAAACGGGGTTTTGTCGCCAAATCCGGTACTTGCCAGCCTCTCTGTTGATTGTCTTTGTCATTTTCGTGCTCAGCCTGATAGGTTACAACAGAAAATGTCCAAAGGCTCCAAGAAATCTCGGTGAAAGGCTCCAATTTGACGAAATAATCACAGAATTGACATTACAAGCAAATTCTAAGCATTTCTGTGCATTTGTCGCAAAATTCGGTACTTACCACTGAATTGCTTGATGCCCTTGGGCATTTTTTTGCTCAGCCTGACAGGATACAACAAAATATGGCCAAGGGATCCAAGAGGAGTCGGTGAAAGCCTCGAATTTGGCCACATTTGGCCCAAATTTCGACGTTTTGTATGGAAATTGAGCCAAAAACGGGGTTTTGTCGCCAAATCCGGTACTTGCCAGCCTCTCTGTTGAATGTCTTTGTCATTTTCGTGCTCAGCCTGACAGGATACAACAAAATATGGCCAAGGGATCCAAGAGGAGTCGGTGAAAGCCTCGAATTTGGCCACATTTGGCCCAAATTTCGACGTTTTGTATTGAAATTGAGCCAAAAACGGGGTTTTGTCGCCAAATCCGGTACTTGCCAGCCTCTCTGTTGATTGTCTTTGTCATTTTCGTGCTCAGCCTGATAGGTTACAACAGAAAATGTCCAAAGGCTCCAAGAAATCTCGGTGAAAGGCTCCAATTTGACGAAATAATCACAGAATTGACATTACAAGCAAATTCTAAGCATTTCTGTGCATTTGTCGCAAAATTCGGTACTTACCACTGAATTGCTTGATGCCCTTGGGCATTTTTTTGCTCAGCCTGACAGGATACAACAAAATATGGCCAAGGGATCCAAGAGGAGTCGGTGAAAGCCTCGAATTTGGCCACATTTGGCCCAAATTTCGACGTTTTGTATGGAAATTGAGCCAAAAACGGGGTTTTGTCGCCAAATCCGGTACTTGCCAGCCTCTCTGTTGAATGTCTTTGTCATTTTCGTGCTCAGCCTGACAGGATACAACAAAATATGGCCAAGGGATCCAAGAGGAGTCGGTGAAAGCCTCGAATTTGGCCACATTTGGCCCAAATTTCGACGTTTTGTATTGAAATTGAGCCAAAAACGGGGTTTTGTCGCCAAATCCGGTACTTGCCAGCCTCTCTGTTGATTGTCTTTGTCATTTTCGTGCTCAGCCTGATAGGTTACAACAGAAAATGTCCAAAGGCTCCAAGAAATCTCGGTGAAAGGCTCCAATTTGACGAAATAATCACAGAATTGACATTACAAGCAAATTCTAAGCATTTCTGTGCATTTGTCGCAAAATTCGGTACTTACCACTGAATTGCTTGATGCCCTTGGGCATTTTTTTGCTCAGCCTGACAGGATACAACAAAATATGGCCAAGGGATCCAAGAGGAGTCGGTGAAAGCCTCGAATTTGGCCACATTTGGCCCAAATTTCGACGTTTTGTATGGAAATTGAGCCAAAAACGGGGTTTTGTCGCCAAATCCGGTACTTGCCAGCCTCTCTGTTGATTGTCTTTGTCATTTTCGTGCTCAGCCTGATAGGTTACAACAGAAAATGTCCAAAGGCTCCAAGAAATCTCGGTGAAAGGCTCCAATTTGACGAAATAATCACAGAATTGACATTACAAGCAAATTCTAAGCATTTCTGTGCATTTGTCGCAAAATTCGGTACTTACCACTGAATTGCTTGATGCCCTTGGGCATTTTTTTGCTCAGCCTGACAGGATACAACAAAATATGGCCAAGGGATCCAAGAGGAGTCGGTGAAAGCCTCGAATTTGGCCACATTTGGCCCAAATTTCGACGTTTTGTATGGAAATTGAGCCAAAAACGGGGTTTTGTCGCCAAATCCGGTACTTGCCAGCCTCTCTGTTGAATGTCTTTGTCATTTTCGTGCTCAGCCTGACAGGATACAACAAAATATGGCCAAGGGATCCAAGAGGAGTCGGTGAAAGCCTCGAATTTGGCCACATTTGGCCCAAATTTCGACGTTTTGTATTGAAATTGAGCCAAAAACGGGGTTTTGTCGCCAAATCCGGTACTTGCCAGCCTCTCTGTTGATTGTCTTTGTCATTTTCGTGCTCAGCCTGATAGGTTACAACAGAAAATGTCCAAAGGCTCCAAGAAATCTCGGTGAAAGGCTCCAATTTGACGAAATAATCACAGAATTGACATTACAAGCAAATTCTAAGCATTTCTGTGCATTTGTCGCAAAATTCGGTACTTACCACTGAATTGCTTGATGCCCTTGGGCATTTTTTTGCTCAGCCTGACAGGACACAACAAAATATGGCCAAGGGATCCAAGAGGAGTCGGTGAAAGCCTCGAATTTGGCCACATTTGGCCCAAATTTCGACGTTTTGTATTGAAATTGAGCCAAAAACGGGGTTTTGTCGCCTAATCCGGTACTTGCCAGCCTCTCTGTTGATTGTCTTTGTCATTTTCGTGCTCAGCCTGATAGGTTACAACAGAAAATGTCCAAAGGCTCCAAGAAATCTCGGTGAAAGGCTCCAATTTGACGAAATAATCACAGAATTGACATTACAAGCAAATTCTAAGCATTTCTGTGCATTTGTCGCAAAATTCGGTACTTACCACTGAATTGCTTGATGCCCTTGGGCATTTTTTTGCTCAGCCTGACAGGATACAACAAAATATGGCCAAGGGATCCAAGAGGAGTCGGTGAAAGCCTCGAATTTGGCCACATTTGGCCCAAATTTCGACGTTTTGTATGGAAATTGAGCCAAAAACGGGGTTTTGTCGCCAAATCCGGTACTTGCCAGCCTCTCTGTTGAATGTCTTTGTCATTTTCGTGCTCAGCCTGACAGGATACAACAAAATATGGCCAAGGGATCCAAGAGGAGTCGGTGAAAGCCTCGAATTTGGCCACATTTGGCCCAAATTTCGACGTTTTGTATTGAAATTGAGCCAAAAACGGGGTTTTGTCGCCAAATCCGGTACTTGCCAGCCTCTCTGTTGATTGTCTTTGTCATTTTCGTGCTCAGCCTGATAGGTTACAACAGAAAATGTCCAAAGGCTCCAAGAAATCTCGGTGAAAGGCTCCAATTTGACGAAATAATCACAGAATTGACATTACAAGCAAATTCTAAGCATTTCTGTGCATTTGTCGCAAAATTCGGTACTTACCACTGAATTGCTTGATGCCCTTGGGCATTTTTTTGCTCAGCCTGACAGGATACAACAAAATATGGCCAAGGGATCCAAGAGGAGTCGGTGAAAGCCTCGAATTTGGCCACATTTGGCCCAAATTTCGACGTTTTGTATGGAAATTGAGCCAAAAACGGGGTTTTGTCGCCAAATCCGGTACTTGCCAGCCTCTCTGTTGAATGTCTTTGTCATTTTCGTGCTCAGCCTGACAGGATACAACAAAATATGGCCAAGGGATCCAAGAGGAGTCGGTGAAAGCCTCGAATTTGGCCACATTTGGCCCAAATTTCGACGTTTTGTATTGAAATTGAGCCAAAAACGGGGTTTTGTCGCCAAATCCGGTACTTGCCAGCCTCTCTGTTGATTGTCTTTGTCATTTTCGTGCTCAGCCTGATAGGTTACAACAGAAAATGTCCAAAGGCTCCAAGAAATCTCGGTGAAAGGCTCCAATTTGACGAAATAATCACAGAATTGACATTACAAGCAAATTCTAAGCATTTCTGTGCATTTGTCGCAAAATTCGGTACTTACCACTGAATTGCTTGATGCCCTTGGGCATTTTTTTGCTCAGCCTGACAGGATACAACAAAATATGGCCAAGGGATCCAAGAGGAGTCGGTGAAAGCCTCGAATTTGGCCACATTTGGCCCAAATTTCGACGTTTTGTATGGAAATTGAGCCAAAAACGGGGTTTTGTCGCCAAATCCGGTACTTGCCAGCCTCTCTGTTGAATGTCTTTGTCATTTTCGTGCTCAGCCTGACAGGATACAACAAAATATGGCCAAGGGATCCAAGAGGAGTTGGTGAAAGCCTCGAATTTGGCCACATTTGGCCCAAATTTCGACGTTTTGTATTGAAATTGAGCCAAAAACGGGGTTTTGTCGCCAAATCCGGTACTTGCCAGCCTCTCTGTTGATTGTCTTTGTCATTTTCGTGCTCAGCCTGATAGGTTACAACAGAAAATGTCCAAAGGCTCCAAGAAATCTCGGTGAAAGGCTCCAATTTGACGAAATAATCACAGAATTGACATTACAAGCAAATTCTAAGCATTTCTGTGCATTTGTCGCAAAATTCGGTACTTACCACTGAATTGCTTGATGCCCTTGGGCATTTTTTTGCTCAGCCTGACAGGACACAACAAAATATGGCCAAGGGATCCAAGAGGAGTCGGTGAAAGCCTCGAATTTGGCCACATTTGGCCCAAATTTCGACGTTTTGTATTGAAATTGAGCCAAAAACGGGGTTTTGTCGCCTAATCCGGTACTTGCCAGCCTCTCTGTTGATTGTCTTTGTCATTTTCGTGCTCAGCCTGATAGGTTACAACAGAAAATGTCCAAAGGCTCCAAGAAATCTCGGTGAAAGGCTCCAATTTGACGAAATAATCACAGAATTGACATTACAAGCAAATTCTAAGCATTTCTGTGCATTTGTCGCAAAATTCGGTACTTACCACTGAATTGCTTGATGCCCTTGGGCATTTTTTTGCTCAGCCTGACAGGATACAACAAAATATGGCCAAGGGATCCAAGAGGAGTCGGTGAAAGCCTCGAATTTGGCCACATTTGGCCCAAATTTCGACGTTTTGTATGGAAATTGAGCCAAAAACGGGGTTTTGTCGCCAAATCCGGTATTTGCCAGCCTCTCTGTTGAATGTCTTTGTCATTTTCGTGCTCAGCCTGACAGGATACAACAAAATATGGCCAAGGGATCCAAGAGGAGTCGGTGAAAGCCTCGAATTTGGCCACATTTGGCCCAAATTTCGACGTTTTGTATGGAAATTGAGCCAAAAACGGGGTTTTGTCGCCAAATCCGGTACTTGCCAGCCTCTCTGTTGATTGTCTTTGTCATTTTCGTGCTCAGCCTGATAGGTTACAACAGAAAATGTCCAAAGGCTCCAAGAAATCTCGGTGAAAGGCTCCAATTTGACGAAATAATCACAGAATTGACATTACAAGCAAATTCTAAGCATTTCTGTGCATTTGTCGCAAAATTCGGTACTTACCACTGAATTGCTTGATGCCCTTGGGCATTTTTTTGCTCAGCCTGACAGGATACAACAAAATATGGCCAAGGGATCCAAGAGGAGTCGGTGAAAGCCTCGAATTTGGCCACATTTGGCCCAAATTTCGACGTTTTGTATGGAAATTGAGCCAAAAACGGGGTTTTGTCGCCAAATCCGGTACTTGCCAGCCTCTCTGTTGAATGTCTTTGTCATTTTCGTGCTCAGCCTGACAGGATACAACAAAATATGGCCAAGGGATCCAAGAGGAGTCGGTGAAAGCCTCGAATTTGGCCACATTTGGCCCAAATTTCGACGTTTTGTATTGAAATTGAGCCAAAAACGGGGTTTTGTCGCCAAATCCGGTACTTGCCAGCCTCTCTGTTGATTGTCTTTGTCATTTTCGTGCTCAGCCTGATAGGTTACAACAGAAAATGTCCAAAGGCTCCAAGAAATCTCGGTGAAAGGCTCCAATTTGACGAAATAATCACAGAATTGACATTACAAGCAAATTCTAAGCATTTCTGTGCATTTGTCGCAAAATTCGGTACTTACCACTGAATTGCTTGATGCCCTTGGGCATTTTTTTGCTCAGCCTGACAGGATACAACAAAATATGGCCAAGGGATCCAAGAGGAGTCGGTGAAAGCCTCGAATTTGGCCACATTTGGCCCAAATTTCGACGTTTTGTATGGAAATTGAGCCAAAAACGGGGTTTTGTCGCCAAATCCGGTACTTGCCAGCCTCTCTGTTGATTGTCTTTGTCATTTTCGTGCTCAGCCTGATAGGTTACAACAGAAAATGTCCAAAGGCTCCAAGAAATCTCGGTGAAAGGCTCCAATTTGACGAAATAATCACAGAATTGACATTACAAGCAAATTCTAAGCATTTCTGTGCATTTGTCGCAAAATTCGGTACTTACCACTGAATTGCTTGATGCCCTTGGGCATTTTTTTGCTCAGCCTGACAGGATACAACAAAATATGGCCAAGGGATCCAAGAGGAGTCGGTGAAAGCCTCGAATTTGGCCACATTTGGCCCAAATTTCGACGTTTTGTATGGAAATTGAGCCAAAAACGGGGTTTTGTCGCCAAATCCGGTACTTGCCAGCCTCTCTGTTGAATGTCTTTGTCATTTTCGTGCTCAGCCTGACAGGATACAACAAAATATGGCCAAGGGATCCAAGAGGAGTCGGTGAAAGCCTCGAATTTGGCCACATTTGGCCCAAATTTCGACGTTTTGTATTGAAATTGAGCCAAAAACGGGGTTTTGTCGCCAAATCCGGTACTTGCCAGCCTCTCTGTTGATTGTCTTTGTCATTTTCGTGCTCAGCCTGATAGGTTACAACAGAAAATGTCCAAAGGCTCCAAGAAATCTCGGTGAAAGGCTCCAATTTGACGAAATAATCACAGAATTGACATTACAAGCAAATTCTAAGCATTTCTGTGCATTTGTCGCAAAATTCGGTACTTACCACTGAATTGCTTGATGCCCTTGGGCATTTTTTTGCTCAGCCTGACAGGACACAACAAAATATGGCCAAGGGATCCAAGAGGAGTCGGTGAAAGCCTCGAATTTGGCCACATTTGGCCCAAATTTCGACGTTTTGTATTGAAATTGAGCCAAAAACGGGGTTTTGTCGCCTAATCCGGTACTTGCCAGCCTCTCTGTTGATTGTCTTTGTCATTTTCGTGCTCAGCCTGATAGGTTACAACAGAAAATGTCCAAAGGCTCCAAGAAATCTCGGTGAAAGGCTCCAATTTGACGAAATAATCACAGAATTGACATTACAAGCAAATTCTAAGCATTTCTGTGCATTTGTCGCAAAATTCGGTACTTACCACTGAATTGCTTGATGCCCTTGGGCATTTTTTTGCTCAGCCTGACAGGATACAACAAAATATGGCCAAGGGATCCAAGAGGAGTCGGTGAAAGCCTCGAATTTGGCCACATTTGGCCCAAATTTCGACGTTTTGTATGGAAATTGAGCCAAAAACGGGGTTTTGTCGCCAAATCCGGTACTTGCCAGCCTCTCTGTTGAATGTCTTTGTCATTTTCGTGCTCAGCCTGACAGGATACAACAAAATATGGCCAAGGGATCCAAGAGGAGTCGGTGAAAGCCTCGAATTTGGCCACATTTGGCCCAAATTTCGACGTTTTGTATTGAAATTGAGCCAAAAACGGGGTTTTGTCGCCAAATCCGGTACTTGCCAGCCTCTCTGTTGATTGTCTTTGTCATTTTCGTGCTCAGCCTGATAGGTTACAACAGAAAATGTCCAAAGGCTCCAAGAAATCTCGGTGAAAGGCTCCAATTTGACGAAATAATCACAGAATTGACATTACAAGCAAATTCTAAGCATTTCTGTGCATTTGTCGCAAAATTCGGTACTTACCACTGAATTGCTTGATGCCCTTGGGCATTTTTTTGCTCAGCCTGACAGGATACAACAAAATATGGCCAAGGGATCCAAGAGGAGTCGGTGAAAGCCTCGAATTTGGCCACATTTGGCCCAAATTTCGACGTTTTGTATGGAAATTGAGCCAAAAACGGGGTTTTGTCGCCAAATCCGGTACTTGCCAGCCTCTCTGTTGAATGTCTTTGTCATTTTCGTGCTCAGCCTGACAGGATACAACAAAATATGGCCAAGGGATCCAAGAGGAGTCGGTGAAAGCCTCGAATTTGGCCACATTTGGCCCAAATTTCGACGTTTTGTATTGAAATTGAGCCAAAAACGGGGTTTTGTCGCCAAATCCGGTACTTGCCAGCCTCTCTGTTGATTGTCTTTGTCATTTTCGTGCTCAGCCTGATAGGTTACAACAGAAAATGTCCAAAGGCTCCAAGAAATCTCGGTGAAAGGCTCCAATTTGACGAAATAATCACAGAATTGACATTACAAGCAAATTCTAAGCATTTCTGTGCATTTGTCGCAAAATTCGGTACTTACCACTGAATTGCTTGATGCCCTTGGGCATTTTTTTGCTCAGCCTGACAGGATACAACAAAATATGGCCAAGGGATCCAAGAGGAGTCGGTGAAAGCCTCGAATTTGGCCACATTTGGCCCAAATTTCGACGTTTTGTATGGAAATTGAGCCAAAAACGGGGTTTTGTCGCCAAATCCGGTACTTGCCAGCCTCTCTGTTGAATGTCTTTGTCATTTTCGTGCTCAGCCTGACAGGATACAACAAAATATGGCCAAGGGATCCAAGAGGAGTCGGTGAAAGCCTCGAATTTGGCCACATTTGGCCCAAATTTCGACGTTTTGTATTGAAATTGAGCCAAAAACGGGGTTTTGTCGCCAAATCCGGTACTTGCCAGCCTCTCTGTTGATTGTCTTTGTCATTTTCGTGCTCAGCCTGATAGGTTACAACAGAAAATGTCCAAAGGCTCCAAGAAATCTCGGTGAAAGGCTCCAATTTGACGAAATAATCACAGAATTGACATTACAAGCAAATTCTAAGCATTTCTGTGCATTTGTCGCAAAATTCGGTACTTACCACTGAATTGCTTGATGCCCTTGGGCATTTTTTTGCTCAGCCTGACAGGATACAACAAAATATGGCCAAGGGATCCAAGAGGAGTCGGTGAAAGCCTCGAATTTGGCCACATTTGGCCCAAATTTCGACGTTTTGTATGGAAATTGAGCCAAAAACGGGGTTTTGTCGCCAAATCCGGTACTTGCCAGCCTCTCTGTTGATTGTCTTTGTCATTTTCGTGCTCAGCCTGATAGGTTACAACAGAAAATGTCCAAAGGCTCCAAGAAATCTCGGTGAAAGGCTCCAATTTGACGAAATAATCACAGAATTGACATTACAAGCAAATTCTAAGCATTTCTGTGCATTTGTCGCAAAATTCGGTACTTACCACTGAATTGCTTGATGCCCTTGGGCATTTTTTTGCTCAGCCTGACAGGATACAACAAAATATGGCCAAGGGATCCAAGAGGAGTCGGTGAAAGCCTCGAATTTGGCCACATTTGGCCCAAATTTCGACGTTTTGTATGGAAATTGAGCCAAAAACGGGGTTTTGTCGCCAAATCCGGTACTTGCCAGCCTCTCTGTTGAATGTCTTTGTCATTTTCGTGCTCAGCCTGACAGGATACAACAAAATATGGCCAAGGGATCCAAGAGGAGTCGGTGAAAGCCTCGAATTTGGCCACATTTGGCCCAAATTTCGACGTTTTGTATTGAAATTGAGCCAAAAACGGGGTTTTGTCGCCAAATCCGGTACTTGCCAGCCTCTCTGTTGATTGTCTTTGTCATTTTCGTGCTCAGCCTGATAGGTTACAACAGAAAATGTCCAAAGGCTCCAAGAAATCTCGGTGAAAGGCTCCAATTTGACGAAATAATCACAGAATTGACATTACAAGCAAATTCTAAGCATTTCTGTGCATTTGTCGCAAAATTCGGTACTTACCACTGAATTGCTTGATGCCCTTGGGCATTTTTTTGCTCAGCCTGACAGGATACAACAAAATATGGCCAAGGGATCCAAGAGGAGTCGGTGAAAGCCTCGAATTTGGCCACATTTGGCCCAAATTTCGACGTTTTGTATGGAAATTGAGCCAAAAACGGGGTTTTGTCGCCAAATCCGGTACTTGCCAGCCTCTCTGTTGAATGTCTTTGTCATTTTCGTGCTCAGCCTGACAGGATACAACAAAATATGGCCAAGGGATCCAAGAGGAGTCGGTGAAAGCCTCGAATTTGGCCACATTTGGCCCAAATTTCGACGTTTTGTATTGAAATTGAGCCAAAAACGGGGTTTTGTCGCCAAATCCGGTACTTGCCAGCCTCTCTGTTGATTGTCTTTGTCATTTTCGTGCTCAGCCTGATAGGTTACAACAGAAAATGTCCAAAGGCTCCAAGAAATCTCGGTGAAAGGCTCCAATTTGACGAAATAATCACAGAATTGACATTACAAGCAAATTCTAAGCATTTCTGTGCATTTGTCGCAAAATTCGGTACTTACCACTGAATTGCTTGATGCCCTTGGGCATTTTTTTGCTCAGCCTGACAGGATACAACAAAATATGGCCAAGGGATCCAAGAGGAGTCGGTGAAAGCCTCGAATTTGGCCACATTTGGCCCAAATTTCGACGTTTTGTATGGAAATTGAGCCAAAAACGGGGTTTTGTCGCCAAATCCGGTACTTGCCAGCCTCTCTGTTGATTGTCTTTGTCATTTTCGTGCTCAGCCTGATAGGTTACAACAGAAAATGTCCAAAGGCTCCAAGAAATCTCGGTGAAAGGCTCCAATTTGACGAAATAATCACAGAATTGACATTACAAGCAAATTCTAAGCATTTCTGTGCATTTGTCGCAAAATTCGGTACTTACCACTGAATTGCTTGATGCCCTTGGGCATTTTTTTGCTCAGCCTGACAGGATACAACAAAATATGGCCAAGGGATCCAAGAGGAGTCGGTGAAAGCCTCGAATTTGGCCACATTTGGCCCAAATTTCGACGTTTTGTATGGAAATTGAGCCAAAAACGGGGTTTTGTCGCCAAATCCGGTACTTGCCAGCCTCTCTGTTGAATGTCTTTGTCATTTTCGTGCTCAGCCTGACAGGATACAACAAAATATGGCCAAGGGATCCAAGAGGAGTCGGTGAAAGCCTCGAATTTGGCCACATTTGGCCCAAATTTCGACGTTTTGTATTGAAATTGAGCCAAAAACGGGGTTTTGTCGCCAAATCCGGTACTTGCCAGCCTCTCTGTTGATTGTCTTTGTCATTTTCGTGCTCAGCCTGATAGGTTACAACAGAAAATGTCCAAAGGCTCCAAGAAATCTCGGTGAAAGGCTCCAATTTGACGAAATAATCACAGAATTGACATTACAAGCAAATTCTAAGCATTTCTGTGCATTTGTCGCAAAATTCGGTACTTACCACTGAATTGCTTGATGCCCTTGGGCATTTTTTTGCTCAGCCTGACAGGATACAACAAAATATGGCCAAGGGATCCAAGAGGAGTCGGTGAAAGCCTCGAATTTGGCCACATTTGGCCCAAATTTCGACGTTTTGTATTGAAATTGAGCCAAAAACGGGGTTTTGTCGCCAAATCCGGTACTTGCCAGCCTCTCTGTTGATTGTCTTTGTCATTTTCGTGCTCAGCCTGATAGGTTACAACAGAAAATGTCCAAAGGCTCCAAGAAATCTCGGTGAAAGGCTCCAATTTGACGAAATAATCACAGAATTGACATTACAAGCAAATTCTAAGCATTTCTGTGCATTTGTCGCAAAATTCGGTACTTACCACTGAATTGCTTGATGCCCTTGGGCATTTTTTTGCTCAGCCTGACAGGATACAACAAAATATGGCCAAGGGATCCAAGAGGAGTCGGTGAAAGCCTCGAATTTGGCCACATTTGGCCCAAATTTCGACGTTTTGTATGGAAATTGAGCCAAAAACGGGGTTTTGTCGCCAAATCCGGTACTTGCCAGCCTCTCTGTTGAATGTCTTTGTCATTTTCGTGCTCAGCCTGACAGGATACAACAAAATATGGCCAAGGGATCCAAGAGGAGTCGGTGAAAGCCTCGAATTTGGCCACATTTGGCCCAAATTTCGACGTTTTGTATTGAAATTGAGCCAAAAACGGGGTTTTGTCGCCAAATCCGGTACTTGCCAGCCTCTCTGTTGATTGTCTTTGTCATTTTCGTGCTCAGCCTGATAGGTTACAACAGAAAATGTCCAAAGGCTCCAAGAAATCTCGGTGAAAGGCTCCAATTTGACGAAATAATCACAGAATTGACATTACAAGCAAATTCTAAGCATTTCTGTGCATTTGTCGCAAAATTCGGTACTTACCACTGAATTGCTTGATGCCCTTGGGCATTTTTTTGCTCAGCCTGACAGGACACAACAAAATATGGCCAAGGGATCCAAGAGGAGTCGGTGAAAGCCTCGAATTTGGCCACATTTGGCCCAAATTTCGACGTTTTGTATGGAAATTGAGCCAAAAACGGGGTTTTGTCGCCAAATCCGGTACTTGCCAGCCTCTCTGTTGAATGTCTTTGTCATTTTCGTGCTCAGCCTGACAGGATACAACAAAATATGGCCAAGGGATCCAAGAGGAGTCGGTGAAAGCCTCGAATTTGGCCACATTTGGCCCAAATTTCGACGTTTTGTATTGAAATTGAGCCAAAAACGGGGTTTTGTCGCCTAATCCGGTACTTGCCAGCCTCTCTGTTGATTGTCTTTGTCATTTTCGTGCTCAGCCTGATAGGTTACAACAGAAAATGTCCAAAGGCTCCAAGAAATCTCGGTGAAAGGCTCCAATTTGACGAAATAATCACAGAATTGACATTACAAGCAAATTCTAAGCATTTCTGTGCATTTGTCGCAAAATTCGGTACTTACCACTGAATTGCTTGATGCCCTTGGGCATTTTTTTGCTCAGCCTGACAGGATACAACAAAATATGGCCAAGGGATCCAAGAGGAGTCGGTGAAAGCCTCGAATTTGGCCACATTTGGCCCAAATTTCGACGTTTTGTATGGAAATTGAGCCAAAAACGGGGTTTTGTCGCCAAATCCGGTACTTGCCAGCCTCTCTGTTGAATGTCTTTGTCATTTTCGTGCTCAGCCTGACAGGATACAACAAAATATGGCCAAGGGATCCAAGAGGAGTCGGTGAAAGCCTCGAATTTGGCCACATTTGGCCCAAATTTCGACGTTTTGTATTGAAATTGAGCCAAAAACGGGGTTTTGTCGCCAAATCCGGTACTTGCCAGCCTCTCTGTTGATTGTCTTTGTCATTTTCGTGCTCAGCCTGATAGGTTACAACAGAAAATGTCCAAAGGCTCCAAGAAATCTCGGTGAAAGGCTCCAATTTGACGAAATAATCACAGAATTGACATTACAAGCAAATTCTAAGCATTTCTGTGCATTTGTCGCAAAATTCGGTACTTACCACTGAATTGCTTGATGCCCTTGGGCATTTTTTTGCTCAGCCTGACAGGATACAACAAAATATGGCCAAGGGATCCAAGAGGAGTCGGTGAAAGCCTCGAATTTGGCCACATTTGGCCCAAATTTCGACGTTTTGTATGGAAATTGAGCCAAAAACGGGGTTTTGTCGCCAAATCCGGTACTTGCCAGCCTCTCTGTTGAATGTCTTTGTCATTTTCGTGCTCAGCCTGACAGGATACAACAAAATATGGCCAAGGGATCCAAGAGGAGTCGGTGAAAGCCTCGAATTTGGCCACATTTGGCCCAAATTTCGACGTTTTGTATTGAAATTGAGCCAAAAACGGGGTTTTGTCGCCAAATCCGGTACTTGCCAGCCTCTCTGTTGATTGTCTTTGTCATTTTCGTGCTCAGCCTGATAGGTTACAACAGAAAATGTCCAAAGGCTCCAAGAAATCTCGGTGAAAGGCTCCAATTTGACGAAATAATCACAGAATTGACATTACAAGCAAATTCTAAGCATTTCTGTGCATTTGTCGCAAAATTCGGTACTTACCACTGAATTGCTTGATGCCCTTGGGCATTTTTTTGCTCAGCCTGACAGGATACAACAAAATATGGCCAAGGGATCCAAGAGGAGTCGGTGAAAGCCTCGAATTTGGCCACATTTGGCCCAAATTTCGACGTTTTGTATGGAAATTGAGCCAAAAACGGGGTTTTGTCGCCAAATCCGGTACTTGCCAGCCTCTCTGTTGAATGTCTTTGTCATTTTCGTGCTCAGCCTGACAGGATACAACAAAATATGGCCAAGGGATCCAAGAGGAGTCGGTGAAAGCCTCGAATTTGGCCACATTTGGCCCAAATTTCGACGTTTTGTATTGAAATTGAGCCAAAAACGGGGTTTTGTCGCCAAATCCGGTACTTGCCAGCCTCTCTGTTGATTGTCTTTGTCATTTTCGTGCTCAGCCTGATAGGTTACAACAGAAAATGTCCAAAGGCTCCAAGAAATCTCGGTGAAAGGCTCCAATTTGACGAAATAATCACAGAATTGACATTACAAGCAAATTCTAAGCATTTCTGTGCATTTGTCGCAAAATTCGGTACTTACCACTGAATTGCTTGATGCCCTTGGGCATTTTTTTGCTCAGCCTGACAGGATACAACAAAATATGGCCAAGGGATCCAAGAGGAGTCGGTGAAAGCCTCGAATTTGGCCACATTTGGCCCAAATTTCGACGTTTTGTATGGAAATTGAGCCAAAAACGGGGTTTTGTCGCCAAATCCGGTACTTGCCAGCCTCTCTGTTGATTGTCTTTGTCATTTTCGTGCTCAGCCTGATAGGTTACAACAGAAAATGTCCAAAGGCTCCAAGAAATCTCGGTGAAAGGCTCCAATTTGACGAAATAATCACAGAATTGACATTACAAGCAAATTCTAAGCATTTCTGTGCATTTGTCGCAAAATTCGGTACTTACCACTGAATTGCTTGATGCCCTTGGGCATTTTTTTGCTCAGCCTGACAGGATACAACAAAATATGGCCAAGGGATCCAAGAGGAGTCGGTGAAAGCCTCGAATTTGGCCACATTTGGCCCAAATTTCGACGTTTTGTATGGAAATTGAGCCAAAAACGGGGTTTTGTCGCCAAATCCGGTACTTGCCAGCCTCTCTGTTGAATGTCTTTGTCATTTTCGTGCTCAGCCTGACAGGATACAACAAAATATGGCCAAGGGATCCAAGAGGAGTCGGTGAAAGCCTCGAATTTGGCCACATTTGGCCCAAATTTCGACGTTTTGTATTGAAATTGAGCCAAAAACGGGGTTTTGTCGCCAAATCCGGTACTTGCCAGCCTCTCTGTTGATTGTCTTTGTCATTTTCGTGCTCAGCCTGATAGGTTACAACAGAAAATGTCCAAAGGCTCCAAGAAATCTCGGTGAAAGGCTCCAATTTGACGAAATAATCACAGAATTGACATTACAAGCAAATTCTAAGCATTTCTGTGCATTTGTCGCAAAATTCGGTACTTACCACTGAATTGCTTGATGCCCTTGGGCATTTTTTTGCTCAGCCTGACAGGACACAACAAAATATGGCCAAGGGATCCAAGAGGAGTCGGTGAAAGCCTCGAATTTGGCCACATTTGGCCCAAATTTCGACGTTTTGTATTGAAATTGAGCCAAAAACGGGGTTTTGTCGCCTAATCCGGTACTTGCCAGCCTCTCTGTTGATTGTCTTTGTCATTTTCGTGCTCAGCCTGATAGGTTACAACAGAAAATGTCCAAAGGCTCCAAGAAATCTCGGTGAAAGGCTCCAATTTGACGAAATAATCACAGAATTGACATTACAAGCAAATTCTAAGCATTTCTGTGCATTTGTCGCAAAATTCGGTACTTACCACTGAATTGCTTGATGCCCTTGGGCATTTTTTTGCTCAGCCTGACAGGATACAACAAAATATGGCCAAGGGATCCAAGAGGAGTCGGTGAAAGCCTCGAATTTGGCCACATTTGGCCCAAATTTCGACGTTTTGTATGGAAATTGAGCCAAAAACGGGGTTTTGTCGCCAAATCCGGTACTTGCCAGCCTCTCTGTTGAATGTCTTTGTCATTTTCGTGCTCAGCCTGACAGGATACAACAAAATATGGCCAAGGGATCCAAGAGGAGTCGGTGAAAGCCTCGAATTTGGCCACATTTGGCCCAAATTTCGACGTTTTGTATGGAAATTGAGCCAAAAACGGGGTTTTGTCGCCAAATCCGGTACTTGCCAGCCTCTCTGTTGATTGTCTTTGTCATTTTCGTGCTCAGCCTGATAGGTTACAACAGAAAATGTCCAAAGGCTCCAAGAAATCTCGGTGAAAGGCTCCAATTTGACGAAATAATCACAGAATTGACATTACAAGCAAATTCTAAGCATTTCTGTGCATTTGTCGCAAAATTCGGTACTTACCACTGAATTGCTTGATGCCCTTGGGCATTTTTTTGCTCAGCCTGACAGGATACAACAAAATATGGCCAAGGGATCCAAGAGGAGTCGGTGAAAGCCTCGAATTTGGCCACATTTGGCCCAAATTTCGACGTTTTGTATGGAAATTGAGCCAAAAACGGGGTTTTGTCGCCAAATCCGGTACTTGCCAGCCTCTCTGTTGAATGTCTTTGTCATTTTCGTGCTCAGCCTGACAGGATACAACAAAATATGGCCAAGGGATCCAAGAGGAGTCGGTGAAAGCCTCGAATTTGGCCACATTTGGCCCAAATTTCGACGTTTTGTATTGAAATTGAGCCAAAAACGGGGTTTTGTCGCCAAATCCGGTACTTGCCAGCCTCTCTGTTGATTGTCTTTGTCATTTTCGTGCTCAGCCTGATAGGTTACAACAGAAAATGTCCAAAGGCTCCAAGAAATCTCGGTGAAAGGCTCCAATTTGACGAAATAATCACAGAATTGACATTACAAGCAAATTCTAAGCATTTCTGTGCATTTGTCGCAAAATTCGGTACTTACCACTGAATTGCTTGATGCCCTTGGGCATTTTTTTGCTCAGCCTGACAGGATACAACAAAATATGGCCAAGGGATCCAAGAGGAGTCGGTGAAAGCCTCGAATTTGGCCACATTTGGCCCAAATTTCGACGTTTTGTATGGAAATTGAGCCAAAAACGGGGTTTTGTCGCCAAATCCGGTACTTGCCAGCCTCTCTGTTGATTGTCTTTGTCATTTTCGTGCTCAGCCTGATAGGTTACAACAGAAAATGTCCAAAGGCTCCAAGAAATCTCGGTGAAAGGCTCCAATTTGACGAAATAATCACAGAATTGACATTACAAGCAAATTCTAAGCATTTCTGTGCATTTGTCGCAAAATTCGGTACTTACCACTGAATTGCTTGATGCCCTTGGGCATTTTTTTGCTCAGCCTGACAGGATACAACAAAATATGGCCAAGGGATCCAAGAGGAGTCGGTGAAAGCCTCGAATTTGGCCACATTTGGCCCAAATTTCGACGTTTTGTATGGAAATTGAGCCAAAAACGGGGTTTTGTCGCCAAATCCGGTACTTGCCAGCCTCTCTGTTGAATGTCTTTGTCATTTTCGTGCTCAGCCTGACAGGACACAACAAAATATGGCCAAGGGATCCAAGAGGAGTCGGTGAAAGCCTCGAATTTGGCCACATTTGGCCCAAATTTCGACGTTTTGTATTGAAATTGAGCCAAAAACGGGGTTTTGTCGCCAAATCCGGTACTTGCCAGCCTCTCTGTTGATTGTCTTTGTCATTTTCGTGCTCAGCCTGATAGGTTACAACAGAAAATGTCCAAAGGCTCCAAGAAATCTCGGTGAAAGGCTCCAATTTGACGAAATAATCACAGAATTGACATTACAAGCAAATTCTAAGCATTTCTGTGCATTTGTCGCAAAATTCGGTACTTACCACTGAATTGCTTGATGCCCTTGGGCATTTTTTTGCTCAGCCTGACAGGATACAACAAAATATGGCCAAGGGATCCAAGAGGAGTCGGTGAAAGCCTCGAATTTGGCCACATTTGGCCCAAATTTCGACGTTTTGTATGGAAATTGAGCCAAAAACGGGGTTTTGTCGCCAAATCCGGTACTTGCCAGCCTCTCTGTTGAATGTCTTTGTCATTTTCGTGCTCAGCCTGACAGGATACAACAAAATATGGCCAAGGGATCCAAGAGGAGTCGGTGAAAGCCTCGAATTTGGCCACATTTGGCCCAAATTTCGACGTTTTGTATTGAAATTGAGCCAAAAACGGGGTTTTGTCGCCAAATCCGGTACTTGCCAGCCTCTCTGTTGATTGTCTTTGTCATTTTCGTGCTCAGCCTGATAGGTTACAACAGAAAATGTCCAAAGGCTCCAAGAAATCTCGGTGAAAGGCTCCAATTTGACGAAATAATCACAGAATTGACATTACAAGCAAATTCTAAGCATTTCTGTGCATTTGTCGCAAAATTCGGTACTTACCACTGAATTGCTTGATGCCCTTGGGCATTTTTTTGCTCAGCCTGACAGGATACAACAAAATATGGCCAAGGGATCCAAGAGGAGTCGGTGAAAGCCTCGAATTTGGCCACATTTGGCCCAAATTTCGACGTTTTGTATGGAAATTGAGCCAAAAACGGGGTTTTGTCGCCAAATCCGGTACTTGCCAGCCTCTCTGTTGATTGTCTTTGTCATTTTCGTGCTCAGCCTGATAGGTTACAACAGAAAATGTCCAAAGGCTCCAAGAAATCTCGGTGAAAGGCTCCAATTTGACGAAATAATCACAGAATTGACATTACAAGCAAATTCTAAGCATTTCTGTGCATTTGTCGCAAAATTCGGTACTTACCACTGAATTGCTTGATGCCCTTGGGCATTTTTTTGCTCAGCCTGACAGGATACAACAAAATATGGCCAAGGGATCCAAGAGGAGTCGGTGAAAGCCTCGAATTTGGCCACATTTGGCCCAAATTTCGACGTTTTGTATGGAAATTGAGCCAAAAACGGGGTTTTGTCGCCAAATCCGGTACTTGCCAGCCTCTCTGTTGAATGTCTTTGTCATTTTCGTGCTCAGCCTGACAGGATACAACAAAATATGGCCAAGGGATCCAAGAGGAGTCGGTGAAAGCCTCGAATTTGGCCACATTTGGCCCAAATTTCGACGTTTTGTATTGAAATTGAGCCAAAAACGGGGTTTTGTCGCCAAATCCGGTACTTGCCAGCCTCTCTGTTGATTGTCTTTGTCATTTTCGTGCTCAGCCTGATAGGTTACAACAGAAAATGTCCAAAGGCTCCAAGAAATCTCGGTGAAAGGCTCCAATTTGACGAAATAATCACAGAATTGACATTACAAGCAAATTCTAAGCATTTCTGTGCATTTGTCGCAAAATTCGGTACTTACCACTGAATTGCTTGATGCCCTTGGGCATTTTTTTGCTCAGCCTGACAGGATACAACAAAATATGGCCAAGGGATCCAAGAGGAGTCGGTGAAAGCCTCGAATTTGGCCACATTTGGCCCAAATTTCGACGTTTTGTATGGAAATTGAGCCAAAAACGGGGTTTTGTCGCCAAATCCGGTACTTGCCAGCCTCTCTGTTGAATGTCTTTGTCATTTTCGTGCTCAGCCTGACAGGATACAACAAAATATGGCCAAGGGATCCAAGAGGAGTCGGTGAAAGCCTCGAATTTGGCCACATTTGGCCCAAATTTCGACGTTTTGTATTGAAATTGAGCCAAAAACGGGGTTTTGTCGCCAAATCCGGTACTTGCCAGCCTCTCTGTTGATTGTCTTTGTCATTTTCGTGCTCAGCCTGATAGGTTACAACAGAAAATGTCCAAAGGCTCCAAGAAATCTCGGTGAAAGGCTCCAATTTGACGAAATAATCACAGAATTGACATTACAAGCAAATTCTAAGCATTTCTGTGCATTTGTCGCAAAATTCGGTACTTACCACTGAATTGCTTGATGCCCTTGGGCATTTTTTTGCTCAGCCTGACAGGATACAACAAAATATGGCCAAGGGATCCAAGAGGAGTCGGTGAAAGCCTCGAATTTGGCCACATTTGGCCCAAATTTCGACGTTTTGTATGGAAATTGAGCCAAAAACGGGGTTTTGTCGCCAAATCCGGTACTTGCCAGCCTCTCTGTTGAATGTCTTTGTCATTTTCGTGCTCAGCCTGACAGGACACAACAAAATATGGCCAAGGGATCCAAGAGGAGTCGGTGAAAGCCTCGAATTTGGCCACATTTGGCCCAAATTTCGACGTTTTGTATTGAAATTGAGCCAAAAACGGGGTTTTGTCGCCTAATCCGGTACTTGCCAGCCTCTCTGTTGATTGTCTTTGTCATTTTCGTGCTCAGCCTGATAGGTTACAACAGAAAATGTCCAAAGGCTCCAAGAAATCTCGGTGAAAGGCTCCAATTTGACGAAATAATCACAGAATTGACATTACAAGCAAATTCTAAGCATTTCTGTGCATTTGTCGCAAAATTCGGTACTTACCACTGAATTGCTTGATGCCCTTGGGCATTTTTTTGCTCAGCCTGACAGGATACAACAAAATATGGCCAAGGGATCCAAGAGGAGTCGGTGAAAGCCTCGAATTTGGCCACATTTGGCCCAAATTTCGACGTTTTGTATGGAAATTGAGCCAAAAACGGGGTTTTGTCGCCAAATCCGGTACTTGCCAGCCTCTCTGTTGAATGTCTTTGTCATTTTCGTGCTCAGCCTGACAGGATACAACAAAATATGGCCAAGGGATCCAAGAGGAGTCGGTGAAAGCCTCGAATTTGGCCACATTTGGCCCAAATTTCGACGTTTTGTATTGAAATTGAGCCAAAAACGGGGTTTTGTCGCCAAATCCGGTACTTGCCAGCCTCTCTGTTGATTGTCTTTGTCATTTTCGTGCTCAGCCTGATAGGTTACAACAGAAAATGTCCAAAGGCTCCAAGAAATCTCGGTGAAAGGCTCCAATTTGACGAAATAATCACAGAATTGACATTACAAGCAAATTCTAAGCATTTCTGTGCATTTGTCGCAAAATTCGGTACTTACCACTGAATTGCTTGATGCCCTTGGGCATTTTTTTGCTCAGCCTGACAGGATACAACAAAATATGGCCAAGGGATCCAAGAGGAGTCGGTGAAAGCCTCGAATTTGGCCACATTTGGCCCAAATTTCGACGTTTTGTATGGAAATTGAGCCAAAAACGGGGTTTTGTCGCCAAATCCGGTACTTGCCAGCCTCTCTGTTGAATGTCTTTGTCATTTTCGTGCTCAGCCTGACAGGATACAACAAAATATGGCCAAGGGATCCAAGAGGAGTCGGTGAAAGCCTCGAATTTGGCCACATTTGGCCCAAATTTCGACGTTTTGTATTGAAATTGAGCCAAAAACGGGGTTTTGTCGCCAAATCCGGTACTTGCCAGCCTCTCTGTTGATTGTCTTTGTCATTTTCGTGCTCAGCCTGATAGGTTACAACAGAAAATGTCCAAAGGCTCCAAGAAATCTCGGTGAAAGGCTCCAATTTGACGAAATAATCACAGAATTGACATTACAAGCAAATTCTAAGCATTTCTGTGCATTTGTCGCAAAATTCGGTACTTACCACTGAATTGCTTGATGCCCTTGGGCATTTTTTTGCTCAGCCTGACAGGATACAACAAAATATGGCCAAGGGATCCAAGAGGAGTCGGTGAAAGCCTCGAATTTGGCCACATTTGGCCCAAATTTCGACGTTTTGTATGGAAATTGAGCCAAAAACGGGGTTTTGTCGCCAAATCCGGTATTTGCCAGCCTCTCTGTTGAATGTCTTTGTCATTTTCGTGCTCAGCCTGACAGGATACAACAAAATATGGCCAAGGGATCCAAGAGGAGTCGGTGAAAGCCTCGAATTTGGCCACATTTGGCCCAAATTTCGACGTTTTGTATGGAAATTGAGCCAAAAACGGGGTTTTGTCGCCAAATCCGGTACTTGCCAGCCTCTCTGTTGATTGTCTTTGTCATTTTCGTGCTCAGCCTGATAGGTTACAACAGAAAATGTCCAAAGGCTCCAAGAAATCTCGGTGAAAGGCTCCAATTTGACGAAATAATCACAGAATTGACATTACAAGCAAATTCTAAGCATTTCTGTGCATTTGTCGCAAAATTCGGTACTTACCACTGAATTGCTTGATGCCCTTGGGCATTTTTTTGCTCAGCCTGACAGGATACAACAAAATATGGCCAAGGGATCCAAGAGGAGTCGGTGAAAGCCTCGAATTTGGCCACATTTGGCCCAAATTTCGACGTTTTGTATGGAAATTGAGCCAAAAACGGGGTTTTGTCGCCAAATCCGGTACTTGCCAGCCTCTCTGTTGAATGTCTTTGTCATTTTCGTGCTCAGCCTGACAGGATACAACAAAATATGGCCAAGGGATCCAAGAGGAGTCGGTGAAAGCCTCGAATTTGGCCACATTTGGCCCAAATTTCGACGTTTTGTATTGAAATTGAGCCAAAAACGGGGTTTTGTCGCCAAATCCGGTACTTGCCAGCCTCTCTGTTGATTGTCTTTGTCATTTTCGTGCTCAGCCTGATAGGTTACAACAGAAAATGTCCAAAGGCTCCAAGAAATCTCGGTGAAAGGCTCCAATTTGACGAAATAATCACAGAATTGACATTACAAGCAAATTCTAAGCATTTCTGTGCATTTGTCGCAAAATTCGGTACTTACCACTGAATTGCTTGATGCCCTTGGGCATTTTTTTGCTCAGCCTGACAGGACACAACAAAATATGGCCAAGGGATCCAAGAGGAGTCGGTGAAAGCCTCGAATTTGGCCACATTTGGCCCAAATTTCGACGTTTTGTATTGAAATTGAGCCAAAAACGGGGTTTTGTCGCCAAATCCGGTACTTGCCAGCCTCTCTGTTGATTGTCTTTGTCATTTTCGTGCTCAGCCTGATAGGTTACAACAGAAAATGTCCAAAGGCTCCAAGAAATCTCGGTGAAAGGCTCCAATTTGACGAAATAATCACAGAATTGACATTACAAGCAAATTCTAAGCATTTCTGTGCATTTGTCGCAAAATTCGGTACTTACCACTGAATTGCTTGATGCCCTTGGGCATTTTTTTGCTC
The DNA here is from genome assembly GCF_058129835.1 of Hydra viridissima. Classification (NCBI taxonomy): domain Eukaryota; kingdom Metazoa; phylum Cnidaria; class Hydrozoa; order Anthoathecata; family Hydridae; genus Hydra; species Hydra viridissima. The sequence goes on from NW_028324310.1 coordinate 6,789,105, forward strand.
AGCCTGACAGGATACAACAAAATATGGCCAAGGGATCCAAGAGGAGTCGGTGAAAGCCTCGAATTTGGCCACATTTGGCCCAAATTTCGACGTTTTGTATGGAAATTGAGCCAAAAACGGGGTTTTGTCGCCAAATCCGGTACTTGCCAGCCTCTCTGTTGAATGTCTTTGTCATTTTCGTGCTCAGCCTGACAGGATACAACAAAATATGGCCAAGGGATCCAAGAGGAGTCGGTGAAAGCCTCGAATTTGGCCACATTTGGCCCAAATTTCGACGTTTTGTATTGAAATTGAGCCAAAAACGGGGTTTTGTCGCCAAATCCGGTACTTGCCAGCCTCTCTGTTGATTGTCTTTGTCATTTTCGTGCTCAGCCTGATAGGTTACAACAGAAAATGTCCAAAGGCTCCAAGAAATCTCGGTGAAAGGCTCCAATTTGACGAAATAATCACAGAATTGACATTACAAGCAAATTCTAAGCATTTCTGTGCATTTGTCGCAAAATTCGGTACTTACCACTGAATTGCTTGATGCCCTTGGGCATTTTTTTGCTCAGCCTGACAGGATACAACAAAATATGGCCAAGGGATCCAAGAGGAGTCGGTGAAAGCCTCGAATTTGGCCACATTTGGCCCAAATTTCGACGTTTTGTATGGAAATTGAGCCAAAAACGGGGTTTTGTCGCCAAATCCGGTACTTGCCAGCCTCTCTGTTGAATGTCTTTGTCATTTTCGTGCTCAGCCTGACAGGATACAACAAAATATGGCCAAGGGATCCAAGAGGAGTCGGTGAAAGCCTCGAATTTGGCCACATTTGGCCCAAATTTCGACGTTTTGTATTGAAATTGAGCCAAAAACGGGGTTTTGTCGCCAAATCCGGTACTTGCCAGCCTCTCTGTTGATTGTCTTTGTCATTTTCGTGCTCAGCCTGATAGGTTACAACAGAAAATGTCCAAAGGCTCCAAGAAATCTCGGTGAAAGGCTCCAATTTGACGAAATAATCACAGAATTGACATTACAAGCAAATTCTAAGCATTTCTGTGCATTTGTCGCAAAATTCGGTACTTACCACTGAATTGCTTGATGCCCTTGGGCATTTTTTTGCTCAGCCTGACAGGATACAACAAAATATGGCCAAGGGATCCAAGAGGAGTCGGTGAAAGCCTCGAATTTGGCCACATTTGGCCCAAATTTCGACGTTTTGTATGGAAATTGAGCCAAAAACGGGGTTTTGTCGCCAAATCCGGTACTTGCCAGCCTCTCTGTTGAATGTCTTTGTCATTTTCGTGCTCAGCCTGACAGGATACAACAAAATATGGCCAAGGGATCCAAGAGGAGTCGGTGAAAGCCTCGAATTTGGCCACATTTGGCCCAAATTTCGACGTTTTGTATTGAAATTGAGCCAAAAACGGGGTTTTGTCGCCAAATCCGGTACTTGCCAGCCTCTCTGTTGATTGTCTTTGTCATTTTCGTGCTCAGCCTGATAGGTTACAACAGAAAATGTCCAAAGGCTCCAAGAAATCTCGGTGAAAGGCTCCAATTTGACGAAATAATCACAGAATTGACATTACAAGCAAATTCTAAGCATTTCTGTGCATTTGTCGCAAAATTCGGTACTTACCACTGAATTGCTTGATGCCCTTGGGCATTTTTTTGCTCAGCCTGACAGGATACAACAAAATATGGCCAAGGGATCCAAGAGGAGTCGGTGAAAGCCTCGAATTTGGCCACATTTGGCCCAAATTTCGACGTTTTGTATGGAAATTGAGCCAAAAACGGGGTTTTGTCGCCAAATCCGGTACTTGCCAGCCTCTCTGTTGAATGTCTTTGTCATTTTCGTGCTCAGCCTGACAGGATACAACAAAATATGGCCAAGGGATCCAAGAGGAGTCGGTGAAAGCCTCGAATTTGGCCACATTTGGCCCAAATTTCGACGTTTTGTATTGAAATTGAGCCAAAAACGGGGTTTTGTCGCCAAATCCGGTACTTGCCAGCCTCTCTGTTGATTGTCTTTGTCATTTTCGTGCTCAGCCTGATAGGTTACAACAGAAAATGTCCAAAGGCTCCAAGAAATCTCGGTGAAAGGCTCCAATTTGACGAAATAATCACAGAATTGACATTACAAGCAAATTCTAAGCATTTCTGTGCATTTGTCGCAAAATTCGGTACTTACCACTGAATTGCTTGATGCCCTTGGGCATTTTTTTGCTCAGCCTGACAGGATACAACAAAATATGGCCAAGGGATCCAAGAGGAGTCGGTGAAAGCCTCGAATTTGGCCACATTTGGCCCAAATTTCGACGTTTTGTATGGAAATTGAGCCAAAAACGGGGTTTTGTCGCCAAATCCGGTACTTGCCAGCCTCTCTGTTGAATGTCTTTGTCATTTTCGTGCTCAGCCTGACAGGATACAACAAAATATGGCCAAGGGATCCAAGAGGAGTCGGTGAAAGCCTCGAATTTGGCCACATTTGGCCCAAATTTCGACGTTTTGTATTGAAATTGAGCCAAAAACGGGGTTTTGTCGCCAAATCCGGTACTTGCCAGCCTCTCTGTTGATTGTCTTTGTCATTTTCGTGCTCAGCCTGATAGGTTACAACAGAAAATGTCCAAAGGCTCCAAGAAATCTCGGTGAAAGGCTCCAATTTGACGAAATAATCACAGAATTGACATTACAAGCAAATTCTAAGCATTTCTGTGCATTTGTCGCAAAATTCGGTACTTACCACTGAATTGCTTGATGCCCTTGGGCATTTTTTTGCTCAGCCTGACAGGATACAACAAAATATGGCCAAGGGATCCAAGAGGAGTCGGTGAAAGCCTCGAATTTGGCCACATTTGGCCCAAATTTCGACGTTTTGTATGGAAATTGAGCCAAAAACGGGGTTTTGTCGCCAAATCCGGTATTTGCCAGCCTCTCTGTTGAATGTCTTTGTCATTTTCGTGCTCAGCCTGACAGGATACAACAAAATATGGCCAAGGGATCCAAGAGGAGTCGGTGAAAGCCTCGAATTTGGCCACATTTGGCCCAAATTTCGACGTTTTGTATGGAAATTGAGCCAAAAACGGGGTTTTGTCGCCAAATCCGGTACTTGCCAGCCTCTCTGTTGATTGTCTTTGTCATTTTCGTGCTCAGCCTGATAGGTTACAACAGAAAATGTCCAAAGGCTCCAAGAAATCTCGGTGAAAGGCTCCAATTTGACGAAATAATCACAGAATTGACATTACAAGCAAATTCTAAGCATTTCTGTGCATTTGTCGCAAAATTCGGTACTTACCACTGAATTGCTTGATGCCCTTGGGCATTTTTTTGCTCAGCCTGACAGGATACAACAAAATATGGCCAAGGGATCCAAGAGGAGTCGGTGAAAGCCTCGAATTTGGCCACATTTGGCCCAAATTTCGACGTTTTGTATGGAAATTGAGCCAAAAACGGGGTTTTGTCGCCAAATCCGGTACTTGCCAGCCTCTCTGTTGAATGTCTTTGTCATTTTCGTGCTCAGCCTGACAGGATACAACAAAATATGGCCAAGGGATCCAAGAGGAGTCGGTGAAAGCCTCGAATTTGGCCACATTTGGCCCAAATTTCGACGTTTTGTATTGAAATTGAGCCAAAAACGGGGTTTTGTCGCCAAATCCGGTACTTGCCAGCCTCTCTGTTGATTGTCTTTGTCATTTTCGTGCTCAGCCTGATAGGTTACAACAGAAAATGTCCAAAGGCTCCAAGAAATCTCGGTGAAAGGCTCCAATTTGACGAAATAATCACAGAATTGACATTACAAGCAAATTCTAAGCATTTCTGTGCATTTGTCGCAAAATTCGGTACTTACCACTGAATTGCTTGATGCCCTTGGGCATTTTTTTGCTCAGCCTGACAGGATACAACAAAATATGGCCAAGGGATCCAAGAGGAGTCGGTGAAAGCCTCGAATTTGGCCACATTTGGCCCAAATTTCGACGTTTTGTATGGAAATTGAGCCAAAAACGGGGTTTTGTCGCCAAATCCGGTACTTGCCAGCCTCTCTGTTGATTGTCTTTGTCATTTTCGTGCTCAGCCTGATAGGTTACAACAGAAAATGTCCAAAGGCTCCAAGAAATCTCGGTGAAAGGCTCCAATTTGACGAAATAATCACAGAATTGACATTACAAGCAAATTCTAAGCATTTCTGTGCATTTGTCGCAAAATTCGGTACTTACCACTGAATTGCTTGATGCCCTTGGGCATTTTTTTGCTCAGCCTGACAGGATACAACAAAATATGGCCAAGGGATCCAAGAGGAGTCGGTGAAAGCCTCGAATTTGGCCACATTTGGCCCAAATTTCGACGTTTTGTATGGAAATTGAGCCAAAAACGGGGTTTTGTCGCCAAATCCGGTACTTGCCAGCCTCTCTGTTGAATGTCTTTGTCATTTTCGTGCTCAGCCTGACAGGATACAACAAAATATGGCCAAGGGATCCAAGAGGAGTCGGTGAAAGCCTCGAATTTGGCCACATTTGGCCCAAATTTCGACGTTTTGTATTGAAATTGAGCCAAAAACGGGGTTTTGTCGCCAAATCCGGTACTTGCCAGCCTCTCTGTTGATTGTCTTTGTCATTTTCGTGCTCAGCCTGATAGGTTACAACAGAAAATGTCCAAAGGCTCCAAGAAATCTCGGTGAAAGGCTCCAATTTGACGAAATAATCACAGAATTGACATTACAAGCAAATTCTAAGCATTTCTGTGCATTTGTCGCAAAATTCGGTACTTACCACTGAATTGCTTGATGCCCTTGGGCATTTTTTTGCTCAGCCTGACAGGACACAACAAAATATGGCCAAGGGATCCAAGAGGAGTCGGTGAAAGCCTCGAATTTGGCCACATTTGGCCCAAATTTCGACGTTTTGTATTGAAATTGAGCCAAAAACGGGGTTTTGTCGCCTAATCCGGTACTTGCCAGCCTCTCTGTTGATTGTCTTTGTCATTTTCGTGCTCAGCCTGATAGGTTACAACAGAAAATGTCCAAAGGCTCCAAGAAATCTCGGTGAAAGGCTCCAATTTGACGAAATAATCACAGAATTGACATTACAAGCAAATTCTAAGCATTTCTGTGCATTTGTCGCAAAATTCGGTACTTACCACTGAATTGCTTGATGCCCTTGGGCATTTTTTTGCTCAGCCTGACAGGATACAACAAAATATGGCCAAGGGATCCAAGAGGAGTCGGTGAAAGCCTCGAATTTGGCCACATTTGGCCCAAATTTCGACGTTTTGTATGGAAATTGAGCCAAAAACGGGGTTTTGTCGCCAAATCCGGTACTTGCCAGCCTCTCTGTTGAATGTCTTTGTCATTTTCGTGCTCAGCCTGACAGGATACAACAAAATATGGCCAAGGGATCCAAGAGGAGTCGGTGAAAGCCTCGAATTTGGCCACATTTGGCCCAAATTTCGACGTTTTGTATTGAAATTGAGCCAAAAACGGGGTTTTGTCGCCAAATCCGGTACTTGCCAGCCTCTCTGTTGATTGTCTTTGTCATTTTCGTGCTCAGCCTGATAGGTTACAACAGAAAATGTCCAAAGGCTCCAAGAAATCTCGGTGAAAGGCTCCAATTTGACGAAATAATCACAGAATTGACATTACAAGCAAATTCTAAGCATTTCTGTGCATTTGTCGCAAAATTCGGTACTTACCACTGAATTGCTTGATGCCCTTGGGCATTTTTTTGCTCAGCCTGACAGGATACAACAAAATATGGCCAAGGGATCCAAGAGGAGTCGGTGAAAGCCTCGAATTTGGCCACATTTGGCCCAAATTTCGACGTTTTGTATGGAAATTGAGCCAAAAACGGGGTTTTGTCGCCAAATCCGGTACTTGCCAGCCTCTCTGTTGAATGTCTTTGTCATTTTCGTGCTCAGCCTGACAGGATACAACAAAATATGGCCAAGGGATCCAAGAGGAGTCGGTGAAAGCCTCGAATTTGGCCACATTTGGCCCAAATTTCGACGTTTTGTATGGAAATTGAGCCAAAAACGGGGTTTTGTCGCCAAATCCGGTACTTGCCAGCCTCTCTGTTGATTGTCTTTGTCATTTTCGTGCTCAGCCTGATAGGTTACAACAGAAAATGTCCAAAGGCTCCAAGAAATCTCGGTGAAAGGCTCCAATTTGACGAAATAATCACAGAATTGACATTACAAGCAAATTCTAAGCATTTCTGTGCATTTGTCGCAAAATTCGGTACTTACCACTGAATTGCTTGATGCCCTTGGGCATTTTTTTGCTCAGCCTGACAGGATACAACAAAATATGGCCAAGGGATCCAAGAGGAGTCGGTGAAAGCCTCGAATTTGGCCACATTTGGCCCAAATTTCGACGTTTTGTATGGAAATTGAGCCAAAAACGGGGTTTTGTCGCCAAATCCGGTACTTGCCAGCCTCTCTGTTGAATGTCTTTGTCATTTTCGTGCTCAGCCTGACAGGATACAACAAAATATGGCCAAGGGATCCAAGAGGAGTCGGTGAAAGCCTCGAATTTGGCCACATTTGGCCCAAATTTCGACGTTTTGTATTGAAATTGAGCCAAAAACGGGGTTTTGTCGCCAAATCCGGTACTTGCCAGCCTCTCTGTTGATTGTCTTTGTCATTTTCGTGCTCAGCCTGATAGGTTACAACAGAAAATGTCCAAAGGCTCCAAGAAATCTCGGTGAAAGGCTCCAATTTGACGAAATAATCACAGAATTGACATTACAAGCAAATTCTAAGCATTTCTGTGCATTTGTCGCAAAATTCGGTACTTACCACTGAATTGCTTGATGCCCTTGGGCATTTTTTTGCTCAGCCTGACAGGATACAACAAAATATGGCCAAGGGATCCAAGAGGAGTCGGTGAAAGCCTCGAATTTGGCCACATTTGGCCCAAATTTCGACGTTTTGTATGGAAATTGAGCCAAAAACGGGGTTTTGTCGCCAAATCCGGTACTTGCCAGCCTCTCTGTTGAATGTCTTTGTCATTTTCGTGCTCAGCCTGACAGGATACAACAAAATATGGCCAAGGGATCCAAGAGGAGTTGGTGAAAGCCTCGAATTTGGCCACATTTGGCCCAAATTTCGACGTTTTGTATTGAAATTGAGCCAAAAACGGGGTTTTGTCGCCAAATCCGGTACTTGCCAGCCTCTCTGTTGATTGTCTTTGTCATTTTCGTGCTCAGCCTGATAGGTTACAACAGAAAATGTCCAAAGGCTCCAAGAAATCTCGGTGAAAGGCTCCAATTTGACGAAATAATCACAGAATTGACATTACAAGCAAATTCTAAGCATTTCTGTGCATTTGTCGCAAAATTCGGTACTTACCACTGAATTGCTTGATGCCCTTGGGCATTTTTTTGCTCAGCCTGACAGGATACAACAAAATATGGCCAAGGGATCCAAGAGGAGTCGGTGAAAGCCTCGAATTTGGCCACATTTGGCCCAAATTTCGACGTTTTGTATGGAAATTGAGCCAAAAACGGGGTTTTGTCGCCAAATCCGGTACTTGCCAGCCTCTCTGTTGAATGTCTTTGTCATTTTCGTGCTCAGCCTGACAGGATACAACAAAATATGGCCAAGGGATCCAAGAGGAGTCGGTGAAAGCCTCGAATTTGGCCACATTTGGCCCAAATTTCGACGTTTTGTATTGAAATTGAGCCAAAAACGGGGTTTTGTCGCCAAATCCGGTACTTGCCAGCCTCTCTGTTGATTGTCTTTGTCATTTTCGTGCTCAGCCTGATAGGTTACAACAGAAAATGTCCAAAGGCTCCAAGAAATCTCGGTGAAAGGCTCCAATTTGACGAAATAATCACAGAATTGACATTACAAGCAAATTCTAAGCATTTCTGTGCATTTGTCGCAAAATTCGGTACTTACCACTGAATTGCTTGATGCCCTTGGGCATTTTTTTGCTCAGCCTGACAGGATACAACAAAATATGGCCAAGGGATCCAAGAGGAGTCGGTGAAAGCCTCGAATTTGGCCACATTTGGCCCAAATTTCGACGTTTTGTATGGAAATTGAGCCAAAAACGGGGTTTTGTCGCCAAATCCGGTACTTGCCAGCCTCTCTGTTGAATGTCTTTGTCATTTTCGTGCTCAGCCTGACAGGATACAACAAAATATGGCCAAGGGATCCAAGAGGAGTCGGTGAAAGCCTCGAATTTGGCCACATTTGGCCCAAATTTCGACGTTTTGTATTGAAATTGAGCCAAAAACGGGGTTTTGTCGCCAAATCCGGTACTTGCCAGCCTCTCTGTTGATTGTCTTTGTCATTTTCGTGCTCAGCCTGATAGGTTACAACAGAAAATGTCCAAAGGCTCCAAGAAATCTCGGTGAAAGGCTCCAATTTGACGAAATAATCACAGAATTGACATTACAAGCAAATTCTAAGCATTTCTGTGCATTTGTCGCAAAATTCGGTACTTACCACTGAATTGCTTGATGCCCTTGGGCATTTTTTTGCTCAGCCTGACAGGATACAACAAAATATGGCCAAGGGATCCAAGAGGAGTCGGTGAAAGCCTCGAATTTGGCCACATTTGGCCCAAATTTCGACGTTTTGTATGGAAATTGAGCCAAAAACGGGGTTTTGTCGCCAAATCCGGTATTTGCCAGCCTCTCTGTTGAATGTCTTTGTCATTTTCGTGCTCAGCCTGACAGGATACAACAAAATATGGCCAAGGGATCCAAGAGGAGTCGGTGAAAGCCTCGAATTTGGCCACATTTGGCCCAAATTTCGACGTTTTGTATGGAAATTGAGCCAAAAACGGGGTTTTGTCGCCAAATCCGGTACTTGCCAGCCTCTCTGTTGATTGTCTTTGTCATTTTCGTGCTCAGCCTGATAGGTTACAACAGAAAATGTCCAAAGGCTCCAAGAAATCTCGGTGAAAGGCTCCAATTTGACGAAATAATCACAGAATTGACATTACAAGCAAATTCTAAGCATTTCTGTGCATTTGTCGCAAAATTCGGTACTTACCACTGAATTGCTTGATGCCCTTGGGCATTTTTTTGCTCAGCCTGACAGGATACAACAAAATATGGCCAAGGGATCCAAGAGGAGTCGGTGAAAGCCTCGAATTTGGCCACATTTGGCCCAAATTTCGACGTTTTGTATGGAAATTGAGCCAAAAACGGGGTTTTGTCGCCAAATCCGGTACTTGCCAGCCTCTCTGTTGAATGTCTTTGTCATTTTCGTGCTCAGCCTGACAGGATACAACAAAATATGGCCAAGGGATCCAAGAGGAGTCGGTGAAAGCCTCGAATTTGGCCACATTTGGCCCAAATTTCGACGTTTTGTATTGAAATTGAGCCAAAAACGGGGTTTTGTCGCCAAATCCGGTACTTGCCAGCCTCTCTGTTGATTGTCTTTGTCATTTTCGTGCTCAGCCTGATAGGTTACAACAGAAAATGTCCAAAGGCTCCAAGAAATCTCGGTGAAAGGCTCCAATTTGACGAAATAATCACAGAATTGACATTACAAGCAAATTCTAAGCATTTCTGTGCATTTGTCGCAAAATTCGGTACTTACCACTGAATTGCTTGATGCCCTTGGGCATTTTTTTGCTCAGCCTGACAGGATACAACAAAATATGGCCAAGGGATCCAAGAGGAGTCGGTGAAAGCCTCGAATTTGGCCACATTTGGCCCAAATTTCGACGTTTTGTATGGAAATTGAGCCAAAAACGGGGTTTTGTCGCCAAATCCGGTACTTGCCAGCCTCTCTGTTGATTGTCTTTGTCATTTTCGTGCTCAGCCTGATAGGTTACAACAGAAAATGTCCAAAGGCTCCAAGAAATCTCGGTGAAAGGCTCCAATTTGACGAAATAATCACAGAATTGACATTACAAGCAAATTCTAAGCATTTCTGTGCATTTGTCGCAAAATTCGGTACTTACCACTGAATTGCTTGATGCCCTTGGGCATTTTTTTGCTCAGCCTGACAGGATACAACAAAATATGGCCAAGGGATCCAAGAGGAGTCGGTGAAAGCCTCGAATTTGGCCACATTTGGCCCAAATTTCGACGTTTTGTATGGAAATTGAGCCAAAAACGGGGTTTTGTCGCCAAATCCGGTACTTGCCAGCCTCTCTGTTGAATGTCTTTGTCATTTTCGTGCTCAGCCTGACAGGATACAACAAAATATGGCCAAGGGATCCAAGAGGAGTCGGTGAAAGCCTCGAATTTGGCCACATTTGGCCCAAATTTCGACGTTTTGTATTGAAATTGAGCCAAAAACGGGGTTTTGTCGCCAAATCCGGTACTTGCCAGCCTCTCTGTTGATTGTCTTTGTCATTTTCGTGCTCAGCCTGATAGGTTACAACAGAAAATGTCCAAAGGCTCCAAGAAATCTCGGTGAAAGGCTCCAATTTGACGAAATAATCACAGAATTGACATTACAAGCAAATTCTAAGCATTTCTGTGCATTTGTCGCAAAATTCGGTACTTACCACTGAATTGCTTGATGCCCTTGGGCATTTTTTTGCTCAGCCTGACAGGACACAACAAAATATGGCCAAGGGATCCAAGAGGAGTCGGTGAAAGCCTCGAATTTGGCCACATTTGGCCCAAATTTCGACGTTTTGTATTGAAATTGAGCCAAAAACGGGGTTTTGTCGCCTAATCCGGTACTTGCCAGCCTCTCTGTTGATTGTCTTTGTCATTTTCGTGCTCAGCCTGATAGGTTACAACAGAAAATGTCCAAAGGCTCCAAGAAATCTCGGTGAAAGGCTCCAATTTGACGAAATAATCACAGAATTGACATTACAAGCAAATTCTAAGCATTTCTGTGCATTTGTCGCAAAATTCGGTACTTACCACTGAATTGCTTGATGCCCTTGGGCATTTTTTTGCTCAGCCTGACAGGATACAACAAAATATGGCCAAGGGATCCAAGAGGAGTCGGTGAAAGCCTCGAATTTGGCCACATTTGGCCCAAATTTCGACGTTTTGTATGGAAATTGAGCCAAAAACGGGGTTTTGTCGCCAAATCCGGTACTTGCCAGCCTCTCTGTTGAATGTCTTTGTCATTTTCGTGCTCAGCCTGACAGGATACAACAAAATATGGCCAAGGGATCCAAGAGGAGTCGGTGAAAGCCTCGAATTTGGCCACATTTGGCCCAAATTTCGACGTTTTGTATTGAAATTGAGCCAAAAACGGGGTTTTGTCGCCAAATCCGGTACTTGCCAGCCTCTCTGTTGATTGTCTTTGTCATTTTCGTGCTCAGCCTGATAGGTTACAACAGAAAATGTCCAAAGGCTCCAAGAAATCTCGGTGAAAGGCTCCAATTTGACGAAATAATCACAGAATTGACATTACAAGCAAATTCTAAGCATTTCTGTGCATTTGTCGCAAAATTCGGTACTTACCACTGAATTGCTTGATGCCCTTGGGCATTTTTTTGCTCAGCCTGACAGGATACAACAAAATATGGCCAAGGGATCCAAGAGGAGTCGGTGAAAGCCTCGAATTTGGCCACATTTGGCCCAAATTTCGACGTTTTGTATGGAAATTGAGCCAAAAACGGGGTTTTGTCGCCAAATCCGGTACTTGCCAGCCTCTCTGTTGAATGTCTTTGTCATTTTCGTGCTCAGCCTGACAGGATACAACAAAATATGGCCAAGGGATCCAAGAGGAGTCGGTGAAAGCCTCGAATTTGGCCACATTTGGCCCAAATTTCGACGTTTTGTATTGAAATTGAGCCAAAAACGGGGTTTTGTCGCCAAATCCGGTACTTGCCAGCCTCTCTGTTGATTGTCTTTGTCATTTTCGTGCTCAGCCTGATAGGTTACAACAGAAAATGTCCAAAGGCTCCAAGAAATCTCGGTGAAAGGCTCCAATTTGACGAAATAATCACAGAATTGACATTACAAGCAAATTCTAAGCATTTCTGTGCATTTGTCGCAAAATTCGGTACTTACCACTGAATTGCTTGATGCCCTTGGGCATTTTTTTGCTCAGCCTGACAGGATACAACAAAATATGGCCAAGGGATCCAAGAGGAGTCGGTGAAAGCCTCGAATTTGGCCACATTTGGCCCAAATTTCGACGTTTTGTATGGAAATTGAGCCAAAAACGGGGTTTTGTCGCCAAATCCGGTACTTGCCAGCCTCTCTGTTGAATGTCTTTGTCATTTTCGTGCTCAGCCTGACAGGATACAACAAAATATGGCCAAGGGATCCAAGAGGAGTCGGTGAAAGCCTCGAATTTGGCCACATTTGGCCCAAATTTCGACGTTTTGTATTGAAATTGAGCCAAAAACGGGGTTTTGTCGCCAAATCCGGTACTTGCCAGCCTCTCTGTTGATTGTCTTTGTCATTTTCGTGCTCAGCCTGATAGGTTACAACAGAAAATGTCCAAAGGCTCCAAGAAATCTCGGTGAAAGGCTCCAATTTGACGAAATAATCACAGAATTGACATTACAAGCAAATTCTAAGCATTTCTGTGCATTTGTCGCAAAATTCGGTACTTACCACTGAATTGCTTGATGCCCTTGGGCATTTTTTTGCTCAGCCTGACAGGATACAACAAAATATGGCCAAGGGATCCAAGAGGAGTCGGTGAAAGCCTCGAATTTGGCCACATTTGGCCCAAATTTCGACGTTTTGTATGGAAATTGAGCCAAAAACGGGGTTTTGTCGCCAAATCCGGTACTTGCCAGCCTCTCTGTTGAATGTCTTTGTCATTTTCGTGCTCAGCCTGACAGGATACAACAAAATATGGCCAAGGGATCCAAGAGGAGTCGGTGAAAGCCTCGAATTTGGCCACATTTGGCCCAAATTTCGACGTTTTGTATTGAAATTGAGCCAAAAACGGGGTTTTGTCGCCAAATCCGGTACTTGCCAGCCTCTCTGTTGATTGTCTTTGTCATTTTCGTGCTCAGCCTGATAGGTTACAACAGAAAATGTCCAAAGGCTCCAAGAAATCTCGGTGAAAGGCTCCAATTTGACGAAATAATCACAGAATTGACATTACAAGCAAATTCTAAGCATTTCTGTGCATTTGTCGCAAAATTCGGTACTTACCACTGAATTGCTTGATGCCCTTGGGCATTTTTTTGCTCAGCCTGACAGGATACAACAAAATATGGCCAAGGGATCCAAGAGGAGTCGGTGAAAGCCTCGAATTTGGCCACATTTGGCCCAAATTTCGACGTTTTGTATGGAAATTGAGCCAAAAACGGGGTTTTGTCGCCAAATCCGGTACTTGCCAGCCTCTCTGTTGAATGTCTTTGTCATTTTCGTGCTCAGCCTGACAGGATACAACAAAATATGGCCAAGGGATCCAAGAGGAGTCGGTGAAAGCCTCGAATTTGGCCACATTTGGCCCAAATTTCGACGTTTTGTATTGAAATTGAGCCAAAAACGGGGTTTTGTCGCCAAATCCGGTACTTGCCAGCCTCTCTGTTGATTGTCTTTGTCATTTTCGTGCTCAGCCTGATAGGTTACAACAGAAAATGTCCAAAGGCTCCAAGAAATCTCGGTGAAAGGCTCCAATTTGACGAAATAATCACAGAATTGACATTACAAGCAAATTCTAAGCATTTCTGTGCATTTGTCGCAAAATTCGGTACTTACCACTGAATTGCTTGATGCCCTTGGGCATTTTTTTGCTCAGCCTGACAGGATACAACAAAATATGGCCAAGGGATCCAAGAGGAGTCGGTGAAAGCCTCGAATTTGGCCACATTTGGCCCAAATTTCGACGTTTTGTATGGAAATTGAGCCAAAAACGGGGTTTTGTCGCCAAATCCGGTACTTGCCAGCCTCTCTGTTGAATGTCTTTGTCATTTTCGTGCTCAGCCTGACAGGATACAACAAAATATGGCCAAGGGATCCAAGAGGAGTCGGTGAAAGCCTCGAATTTGGCCACATTTGGCCCAAATTTCGACGTTTTGTATTGAAATTGAGCCAAAAACGGGGTTTTGTCGCCAAATCCGGTACTTGCCAGCCTCTCTGTTGATTGTCTTTGTCATTTTCGTGCTCAGCCTGATAGGTTACAACAGAAAATGTCCAAAGGCTCCAAGAAATCTCGGTGAAAGGCTCCAATTTGACGAAATAATCACAGAATTGACATTACAAGCAAATTCTAAGCATTTCTGTGCATTTGTCGCAAAATTCGGTACTTACCACTGAATTGCTTGATGCCCTTGGGCATTTTTTTGCTCAGCCTGACAGGATACAACAAAATATGGCCAAGGGATCCAAGAGGAGTCGGTGAAAGCCTCGAATTTGGCCACATTTGGCCCAAATTTCGACGTTTTGTATGGAAATTGAGCCAAAAACGGGGTTTTGTCGCCAAATCCGGTACTTGCCAGCCTCTCTGTTGAATGTCTTTGTCATTTTCGTGCTCAGCCTGACAGGATACAACAAAATATGGCCAAGGGATCCAAGAGGAGTCGGTGAAAGCCTCGAATTTGGCCACATTTGGCCCAAATTTCGACGTTTTGTATTGAAATTGAGCCAAAAACGGGGTTTTGTCGCCAAATCCGGTACTTGCCAGCCTCTCTGTTGATTGTCTTTGTCATTTTCGTGCTCAGCCTGATAGGTTACAACAGAAAATGTCCAAAGGCTCCAAGAAATCTCGGTGAAAGGCTCCAATTTGACGAAATAATCACAGAATTGACATTACAAGCAAATTCTAAGCATTTCTGTGCATTTGTCGCAAAATTCGGTACTTACCACTGAATTGCTTGATGCCCTTGGGCATTTTTTTGCTCAGCCTGACAGGATACAACAAAATATGGCCAAGGGATCCAAGAGGAGTCGGTGAAAGCCTCGAATTTGGCCACATTTGGCCCAAATTTCGACGTTTTGTATGGAAATTGAGCCAAAAACGGGGTTTTGTCGCCAAATCCGGTATTTGCCAGCCTCTCTGTTGAATGTCTTTGTCATTTTCGTGCTCAGCCTGACAGGATACAACAAAATATGGCCAAGGGATCCAAGAGGAGTCGGTGAAAGCCTCGAATTTGGCCACATTTGGCCCAAATTTCGACGTTTTGTATGGAAATTGAGCCAAAAACGGGGTTTTGTCGCCAAATCCGGTACTTGCCAGCCTCTCTGTTGATTGTCTTTGTCATTTTCGTGCTCAGCCTGATAGGTTACAACAGAAAATGTCCAAAGGCTCCAAGAAATCTCGGTGAAAGGCTCCAATTTGACGAAATAATCACAGAATTGACATTACAAGCAAATTCTAAGCATTTCTGTGCATTTGTCGCAAAATTCGGTACTTACCACTGAATTGCTTGATGCCCTTGGGCATTTTTTTGCTCAGCCTGACAGGATACAACAAAATATGGCCAAGGGATCCAAGAGGAGTCGGTGAAAGCCTCGAATTTGGCCACATTTGGCCCAAATTTCGACGTTTTGTATGGAAATTGAGCCAAAAACGGGGTTTTGTCGCCAAATCCGGTACTTGCCAGCCTCTCTGTTGAATGTCTTTGTCATTTTCGTGCTCAGCCTGACAGGATACAACAAAATATGGCCAAGGGATCCAAGAGGAGTCGGTGAAAGCCTCGAATTTGGCCACATTTGGCCCAAATTTCGACGTTTTGTATTGAAATTGAGCCAAAAACGGGGTTTTGTCGCCAAATCCGGTACTTGCCAGCCTCTCTGTTGATTGTCTTTGTCATTTTCGTGCTCAGCCTGATAGGTTACAACAGAAAATGTCCAAAGGCTCCAAGAAATCTCGGTGAAAGGCTCCAATTTGACGAAATAATCACAGAATTGACATTACAAGCAAATTCTAAGCATTTCTGTGCATTTGTCGCAAAATTCGGTACTTACCACTGAATTGCTTGATGCCCTTGGGCATTTTTTTGCTCAGCCTGACAGGATACAACAAAATATGGCCAAGGGATCCAAGAGGAGTCGGTGAAAGCCTCGAATTTGGCCACATTTGGCCCAAATTTCGACGTTTTGTATGGAAATTGAGCCAAAAACGGGGTTTTGTCGCCAAATCCGGTACTTGCCAGCCTCTCTGTTGAATGTCTTTGTCATTTTCGTGCTCAGCCTGACAGGATACAACAAAATATGGCCAAGGGATCCAAGAGGAGTCGGTGAAAGCCTCGAATTTGGCCACATTTGGCCCAAATTTCGACGTTTTGTATTGAAATTGAGCCAAAAACGGGGTTTTGTCGCCAAATCCGGTACTTGCCAGCCTCTCTGTTGATTGTCTTTGTCATTTTCGTGCTCAGCCTGATAGGTTACAACAGAAAATGTCCAAAGGCTCCAAGAAATCTCGGTGAAAGGCTCCAATTTGACGAAATAATCACAGAATTGACATTACAAGCAAATTCTAAGCATTTCTGTGCATTTGTCGCAAAATTCGGTACTTACCACTGAATTGCTTGATGCCCTTGGGCATTTTTTTGCTCAGCCTGACAGGATACAACAAAATATGGCCAAGGGATCCAAGAGGAGTCGGTGAAAGCCTCGAATTTGGCCACATTTGGCCCAAATTTCGACGTTTTGTATGGAAATTGAGCCAAAAACGGGGTTTTGTCGCCAAATCCGGTACTTGCCAGCCTCTCTGTTGATTGTCTTTGTCATTTTCGTGCTCAGCCTGATAGGTTACAACAGAAAATGTCCAAAGGCTCCAAGAAATCTCGGTGAAAGGCTCCAATTTGACGAAATAATCACAGAATTGACATTACAAGCAAATTCTAAGCATTTCTGTGCATTTGTCGCAAAATTCGGTACTTACCACTGAATTGCTTGATGCCCTTGGGCATTTTTTTGCTCAGCCTGACAGGATACAACAAAATATGGCCAAGGGATCCAAGAGGAGTCGGTGAAAGCCTCGAATTTGGCCACATTTGGCCCAAATTTCGACGTTTTGTATGGAAATTGAGCCAAAAACGGGGTTTTGTCGCCAAATCCGGTACTTGCCAGCCTCTCTGTTGAATGTCTTTGTCATTTTCGTGCTCAGCCTGACAGGATACAACAAAATATGGCCAAGGGATCCAAGAGGAGTCGGTGAAAGCCTCGAATTTGGCCACATTTGGCCCAAATTTCGACGTTTTGTATTGAAATTGAGCCAAAAACGGGGTTTTGTCGCCAAATCCGGTACTTGCCAGCCTCTCTGTTGATTGTCTTTGTCATTTTCGTGCTCAGCCTGATAGGTTACAACAGAAAATGTCCAAAGGCTCCAAGAAATCTCGGTGAAAGGCTCCAATTTGACGAAATAATCACAGAATTGACATTACAAGCAAATTCTAAGCATTTCTGTGCATTTGTCGCAAAATTCGGTACTTACCACTGAATTGCTTGATGCCCTTGGGCATTTTTTTGCTCAGCCTGACAGGACACAACAAAATATGGCCAAGGGATCCAAGAGGAGTCGGTGAAAGCCTCGAATTTGGCCACATTTGGCCCAAATTTCGACGTTTTGTATTGAAATTGAGCCAAAAACGGGGTTTTGTCGCCTAATCCGGTACTTGCCAGCCTCTCTGTTGATTGTCTTTGTCATTTTCGTGCTCAGCCTGATAGGTTACAACAGAAAATGTCCAAAGGCTCCAAGAAATCTCGGTGAAAGGCTCCAATTTGACGAAATAATCACAGAATTGACATTACAAGCAAATTCTAAGCATTTCTGTGCATTTGTCGCAAAATTCGGTACTTACCACTGAATTGCTTGATGCCCTTGGGCATTTTTTTGCTCAGCCTGACAGGATACAACAAAATATGGCCAAGGGATCCAAGAGGAGTCGGTGAAAGCCTCGAATTTGGCCACATTTGGCCCAAATTTCGACGTTTTGTATGGAAATTGAGCCAAAAACGGGGTTTTGTCGCCAAATCCGGTACTTGCCAGCCTCTCTGTTGAATGTCTTTGTCATTTTCGTGCTCAGCCTGACAGGATACAACAAAATATGGCCAAGGGATCCAAGAGGAGTCGGTGAAAGCCTCGAATTTGGCCACATTTGGCCCAAATTTCGACGTTTTGTATTGAAATTGAGCCAAAAACGGGGTTTTGTCGCCAAATCCGGTACTTGCCAGCCTCTCTGTTGATTGTCTTTGTCATTTTCGTGCTCAGCCTGATAGGTTACAACAGAAAATGTCCAAAGGCTCCAAGAAATCTCGGTGAAAGGCTCCAATTTGACGAAATAATCACAGAATTGACATTACAAGCAAATTCTAAGCATTTCTGTGCATTTGTCGCAAAATTCGGTACTTACCACTGAATTGCTTGATGCCCTTGGGCATTTTTTTGCTCAGCCTGACAGGACACAACAAAATATGGCCAAGGGATCCAAGAGGAGTCGGTGAAAGCCTCGAATTTGGCCACATTTGGCCCAAATTTCGACGTTTTGTATTGAAATTGAGCCAAAAACGGGGTTTTGTCGCCTAATCCGGTACTTGCCAGCCTCTCTGTTGATTGTCTTTGTCATTTTCGTGCTCAGCCTGATAGGTTACAACAGAAAATGTCCAAAGGCTCCAAGAAATCTCGGTGAAAGGCTCCAATTTGACGAAATAATCACAGAATTGACATTACAAGCAAATTCTAAGCATTTCTGTGCATTTGTCGCAAAATTCGGTACTTACCACTGAATTGCTTGATGCCCTTGGGCATTTTTTTGCTCAGCCTGACAGGATACAACAAAATATGGCCAAGGGATCCAAGAGGAGTCGGTGAAAGCCTCGAATTTGGCCACATTTGGCCCAAATTTCGACGTTTTGTATGGAAATTGAGCCAAAAACGGGGTTTTGTCGCCAAATCCGGTACTTGCCAGCCTCTCTGTTGAATGTCTTTGTCATTTTCGTGCTCAGCCTGACAGGATACAACAAAATATGGCCAAGGGATCCAAGAGGAGTCGGTGAAAGCCTCGAATTTGGCCACATTTGGCCCAAATTTCGACGTTTTGTATTGAAATTGAGCCAAAAACGGGGTGTTGTCGCCAAATCCGGTACTTGCCAGCCTCTCTGTTGATTGTCTTTGTCATTTTCGTGCTCAGCCTGATAGGTTACAACAGAAAATGTCCAAAGGCTCCAAGAAATCTCGGTGAAAGGCTCCAATTTGACGAAATAATCACAGAATTGACATTACAAGCAAATTCTAAGCATTTCTGTGCATTTGTCGCAAAATTCGGTACTTACCACTGAATTGCTTGATGCCCTTGGGCATTTTTTTGCTCAGCCTGACAGGATACAACAAAATATGGCCAAGGGATCCAAGAGGAGTCGGTGAAAGCCTCGAATTTGGCCACATTTGGCCCAAATTTCGACGTTTTGTATGGAAATTGAGCCAAAAACGGGGTTTTGTCGCCAAATCCGGTACTTGCCAGCCTCTCTGTTGAATGTCTTTGTCATTTTCGTGCTCAGCCTGACAGGATACAACAAAATATGGCCAAGGGATCCAAGAGGAGTCGGTGAAAGCCTCGAATTTGGCCACATTTGGCCCAAATTTCGACGTTTTGTATTGAAATTGAGCCAAAAACGGGGTTTTGTCGCCAAATCCGGTACTTGCCAGCCTCTCTGTTGATTGTCTTTGTCATTTTCGTGCTCAGCCTGATAGGTTACAACAGAAAATGTCCAAAGGCTCCAAGAAATCTCGGTGAAAGGCTCCAATTTGACGAAATAATCACAGAATTGACATTACAAGCAAATTCTAAGCATTTCTGTGCATTTGTCGCAAAATTCGGTACTTACCACTGAATTGCTTGATGCCCTTGGGCATTTTTTTGCTCAGCCTGACAGGATACAACAAAATATGGCCAAGGGATCCAAGAGGAGTCGGTGAAAGCCTCGAATTTGGCCACATTTGGCCCAAATTTCGACGTTTTGTATGGAAATTGAGCCAAAAACGGGGTTTTGTCGCCAAATCCGGTACTTGCCAGCCTCTCTGTTGAATGTCTTTGTCATTTTCGTGCTCAGCCTGACAGGATACAACAAAATATGGCCAAGGGATCCAAGAGGAGTCGGTGAAAGCCTCGAATTTGGCCACATTTGGCCCAAATTTCGACGTTTTGTATTGAAATTGAGCCAAAAACGGGGTTTTGTCGCCAAATCCGGTACTTGCCAGCCTCTCTGTTGATTGTCTTTGTCATTTTCGTGCTCAGCCTGATAGGTTACAACAGAAAATGTCCAAAGGCTCCAAGAAATCTCGGTGAAAGGCTCCAATTTGACGAAATAATCACAGAATTGACATTACAAGCAAATTCTAAGCATTTCTGTGCATTTGTCGCAAAATTCGGTACTTACCACTGAATTGCTTGATGCCCTTGGGCATTTTTTTGCTCAGCCTGACAGGATACAACAAAATATGGCCAAGGGATCCAAGAGGAGTCGGTGAAAGCCTCGAATTTGGCCACATTTGGCCCAAATTTCGACGTTTTGTATGGAAATTGAGCCAAAAACGGGGTTTTGTCGCCAAATCCGGTACTTGCCAGCCTCTCTGTTGAATGTCTTTGTCATTTTCGTGCTCAGCCTGACAGGATACAACAAAATATGGCCAAGGGATCCAAGAGGAGTCGGTGAAAGCCTCGAATTTGGCCACATTTGGCCCAAATTTCGACGTTTTGTATTGAAATTGAGCCAAAAACGGGGTTTTGTCGCCAAATCCGGTACTTGCCAGCCTCTCTGTTGATTGTCTTTGTCATTTTCGTGCTCAGCCTGATAGGTTACAACAGAAAATGTCCAAAGGCTCCAAGAAATCTCGGTGAAAGGCTCCAATTTGACGAAATAATCACAGAATTGACATTACAAGCAAATTCTAAGCATTTCTGTGCATTTGTCGCAAAATTCGGTACTTACCACTGAATTGCTTGATGCCCTTGGGCATTTTTTTGCTCAGCCTGACAGGATACAACAAAATATGGCCAAGGGATCCAAGAGGAGTCGGTGAAAGCCTCGAATTTGGCCACATTTGGCCCAAATTTCGACGTTTTGTATGGAAATTGAGCCAAAAACGGGGTTTTGTCGCCAAATCCGGTATTTGCCAGCCTCTCTGTTGAATGTCTTTGTCATTTTCGTGCTCAGCCTGACAGGATACAACAAAATATGGCCAAGGGATCCAAGAGGAGTCGGTGAAAGCCTCGAATTTGGCCACATTTGGCCCAAATTTCGACGTTTTGTATGGAAATTGAGCCAAAAACGGGGTTTTGTCGCCAAATCCGGTACTTGCCAGCCTCTCTGTTGATTGTCTTTGTCATTTTCGTGCTCAGCCTGATAGGTTACAACAGAAAATGTCCAAAGGCTCCAAGAAATCTCGGTGAAAGGCTCCAATTTGACGAAATAATCACAGAATTGACATTACAAGCAAATTCTAAGCATTTCTGTGCATTTGTCGCAAAATTCGGTACTTACCACTGAATTGCTTGATGCCCTTGGGCATTTTTTTGCTCAGCCTGACAGGATACAACAAAATATGGCCAAGGGATCCAAGAGGAGTCGGTGAAAGCCTCGAATTTGGCCACATTTGGCCCAAATTTCGACGTTTTGTATGGAAATTGAGCCAAAAACGGGGTTTTGTCGCCAAATCCGGTACTTGCCAGCCTCTCTGTTGAATGTCTTTGTCATTTTCGTGCTCAGCCTGACAGGATACAACAAAATATGGCCAAGGGATCCAAGAGGAGTCGGTGAAAGCCTCGAATTTGGCCACATTTGGCCCAAATTTCGACGTTTTGTATTGAAATTGAGCCAAAAACGGGGTTTTGTCGCCAAATCCGGTACTTGCCAGCCTCTCTGTTGATTGTCTTTGTCATTTTCGTGCTCAGCCTGATAGGTTACAACAGAAAATGTCCAAAGGCTCCAAGAAATCTCGGTGAAAGGCTCCAATTTGACGAAATAATCACAGAATTGACATTACAAGCAAATTCTAAGCATTTCTGTGCATTTGTCGCAAAATTCGGTACTTACCACTGAATTGCTTGATGCCCTTGGGCATTTTTTTGCTCAGCCTGACAGGATACAACAAAATATGGCCAAGGGATCCAAGAGGAGTCGGTGAAAGCCTCGAATTTGGCCACATTTGGCCCAAATTTCGACGTTTTGTATGGAAATTGAGCCAAAAACGGGGTTTTGTCGCCAAATCCGGTACTTGCCAGCCTCTCTGTTGATTGTCTTTGTCATTTTCGTGCTCAGCCTGATAGGTTACAACAGAAAATGTCCAAAGGCTCCAAGAAATCTCGGTGAAAGGCTCCAATTTGACGAAATAATCACAGAATTGACATTACAAGCAAATTCTAAGCATTTCTGTGCATTTGTCGCAAAATTCGGTACTTACCACTGAATTGCTTGATGCCCTTGGGCATTTTTTTGCTCAGCCTGACAGGATACAACAAAATATGGCCAAGGGATCCAAGAGGAGTCGGTGAAAGCCTCGAATTTGGCCACATTTGGCCCAAATTTCGACGTTTTGTATGGAAATTGAGCCAAAAACGGGGTTTTGTCGCCAAATCCGGTACTTGCCAGCCTCTCTGTTGAATGTCTTTGTCATTTTCGTGCTCAGCCTGACAGGATACAACAAAATATGGCCAAGGGATCCAAGAGGAGTCGGTGAAAGCCTCGAATTTGGCCACATTTGGCCCAAATTTCGACGTTTTGTATGGAAATTGAGCCAAAAACGGGGTTTTGTCGCCAAATCCGGTACTTGCCAGCCTCTCTGTTGATTGTCTTTGTCATTTTCGTGCTCAGCCTGATAGGTTACAACAGAAAATGTCCAAAGGCTCCAAGAAATCTCGGTGAAAGGCTCCAATTTGACGAAATAATCACAGAATTGACATTACAAGCAAATTCTAAGCATTTCTGTGCATTTGTCGCAAAATTCGGTACTTACCACTGAATTGCTTGATGCCCTTGGGCATTTTTTTGCTCAGCCTGACAGGATACAACAAAATATGGCCAAGGGATCCAAGAGGAGTCGGTGAAAGCCTCGAATTTGGCCACATTTGGCCCAAATTTCGACGTTTTGTATGGAAATTGAGCCAAAAACGGGGTTTTGTCGCCAAATCCGGTACTTGCCAGCCTCTCTGTTGAATGTCTTTGTCATTTTCGTGCTCAGCCTGACAGGATACAACAAAATATGGCCAAGGGATCCAAGAGGAGTCGGTGAAAGCCTCGAATTTGGCCACATTTGGCCCAAATTTCGACGTTTTGTATTGAAATTGAGCCAAAAACGGGGTTTTGTCGCCAAATCCGGTACTTGCCAGCCTCTCTGTTGATTGTCTTTGTCATTTTCGTGCTCAGCCTGATAGGTTACAACAGAAAATGTCCAAAGGCTCCAAGAAATCTCGGTGAAAGGCTCCAATTTGACGAAATAATCACAGAATTGACATTACAAGCAAATTCTAAGCATTTCTGTGCATTTGTCGCAAAATTCGGTACTTACCACTGAATTGCTTGATGCCCTTGGGCATTTTTTTGCTCAGCCTGACAGGACACAACAAAATATGGCCAAGGGATCCAAGAGGAGTCGGTGAAAGCCTCGAATTTGGCCACATTTGGCCCAAATTTCGACGTTTTGTATTGAAATTGAGCCAAAAACGGGGTTTTGTCGCCTAATCCGGTACTTGCCAGCCTCTCTGTTGATTGTCTTTGTCATTTTCGTGCTCAGCCTGATAGGTTACAACAGAAAATGTCCAAAGGCTCCAAGAAATCTCGGTGAAAGGCTCCAATTTGACGAAATAATCACAGAATTGACATTACAAGCAAATTCTAAGCATTTCTGTGCATTTGTCGCAAAATTCGGTACTTACCACTGAATTGCTTGATGCCCTTGGGCATTTTTTTGCTCAGCCTGACAGGATACAACAAAATATGGCCAAGGGATCCAAGAGGAGTCGGTGAAAGCCTCGAATTTGGCCACATTTGGCCCAAATTTCGACGTTTTGTATGGAAATTGAGCCAAAAACGGGGTTTTGTCGCCAAATCCGGTACTTGCCAGCCTCTCTGTTGAATGTCTTTGTCATTTTCGTGCTCAGCCTGACAGGATACAACAAAATATGGCCAAGGGATCCAAGAGGAGTCGGTGAAAGCCTCGAATTTGGCCACATTTGGCCCAAATTTCGACGTTTTGTATTGAAATTGAGCCAAAAACGGGGTTTTGTCGCCAAATCCGGTACTTGCCAGCCTCTCTGTTGATTGTCTTTGTCATTTTCGTGCTCAGCCTGATAGGTTACAACAGAAAATGTCCAAAGGCTCCAAGAAATCTCGGTGAAAGGCTCCAATTTGACGAAATAATCACAGAATTGACATTACAAGCAAATTCTAAGCATTTCTGTGCATTTGTCGCAAAATTCGGTACTTACCACTGAATTGCTTGATGCCCTTGGGCATTTTTTTGCTCAGCCTGACAGGATACAACAAAATATGGCCAAGGGATCCAAGAGGAGTCGGTGAAAGCCTCGAATTTGGCCACATTTGGCCCAAATTTCGACGTTTTGTATGGAAATTGAGCCAAAAACGGGGTTTTGTCGCCAAATCCGGTACTTGCCAGCCTCTCTGTTGAATGTCTTTGTCATTTTCGTGCTCAGCCTGACAGGATACAACAAAATATGGCCAAGGGATCCAAGAGGAGTCGGTGAAAGCCTCGAATTTGGCCACATTTGGCCCAAATTTCGACGTTTTGTATTGAAATTGAGCCAAAAACGGGGTTTTGTCGCCAAATCCGGTACTTGCCAGCCTCTCTGTTGATTGTCTTTGTCATTTTCGTGCTCAGCCTGATAGGTTACAACAGAAAATGTCCAAAGGCTCCAAGAAATCTCGGTGAAAGGCTCCAATTTGACGAAATAATCACAGAATTGACATTACAAGCAAATTCTAAGCATTTCTGTGCATTTGTCGCAAAATTCGGTACTTACCACTGAATTGCTTGATGCCCTTGGGCATTTTTTTGCTCAGCCTGACAGGATACAACAAAATATGGCCAAGGGATCCAAGAGGAGTCGGTGAAAGCCTCGAATTTGGCCACATTTGGCCCAAATTTCGACGTTTTGTATGGAAATTGAGCCAAAAACGGGGTTTTGTCGCCAAATCCGGTATTTGCCAGCCTCTCTGTTGAATGTCTTTGTCATTTTCGTGCTCAGCCTGACAGGATACAACAAAATATGGCCAAGGGATCCAAGAGGAGTCGGTGAAAGCCTCGAATTTGGCCACATTTGGCCCAAATTTCGACGTTTTGTATGGAAATTGAGCCAAAAACGGGGTTTTGTCGCCAAATCCGGTACTTGCCAGCCTCTCTGTTGATTGTCTTTGTCATTTTCGTGCTCAGCCTGATAGGTTACAACAGAAAATGTCCAAAGGCTCCAAGAAATCTCGGTGAAAGGCTCCAATTTGACGAAATAATCACAGAATTGACATTACAAGCAAATTCTAAGCATTTCTGTGCATTTGTCGCAAAATTCGGTACTTACCACTGAATTGCTTGATGCCCTTGGGCATTTTTTTGCTCAGCCTGACAGGATACAACAAAATATGGCCAAGGGATCCAAGAGGAGTCGGTGAAAGCCTCGAATTTGGCCACATTTGGCCCAAATTTCGACGTTTTGTATGGAAATTGAGCCAAAAACGGGGTTTTGTCGCCAAATCCGGTACTTGCCAGCCTCTCTGTTGAATGTCTTTGTCATTTTCGTGCTCAGCCTGACAGGATACAACAAAATATGGCCAAGGGATCCAAGAGGAGTCGGTGAAAGCCTCGAATTTGGCCACATTTGGCCCAAATTTCGACGTTTTGTATGGAAATTGAGCCAAAAACGGGGTTTTGTCGCCAAATCCGGTACTTGCCAGCCTCTCTGTTGATTGTCTTTGTCATTTTCGTGCTCAGCCTGATAGGTTACAACAGAAAATGTCCAAAGGCTCCAAGAAATCTCGGTGAAAGGCTCCAATTTGACGAAATAATCACAGAATTGACATTACAAGCAAATTCTAAGCATTTCTGTGCATTTGTCGCAAAATTCGGTACTTACCACTGAATTGCTTGATGCCCTTGGGCATTTTTTTGCTCAGCCTGACAGGATACAACAAAATATGGCCAAGGGATCCAAGAGGAGTCGGTGAAAGCCTCGAATTTGGCCACATTTGGCCCAAATTTCGACGTTTTGTATGGAAATTGAGCCAAAAACGGGGTTTTGTCGCCAAATCCGGTACTTGCCAGCCTCTCTGTTGAATGTCTTTGTCATTTTCGTGCTCAGCCTGACAGGATACAACAAAATATGGCCAAGGGATCCAAGAGGAGTCGGTGAAAGCCTCGAATTTGGCCACATTTGGCCCAAATTTCGACGTTTTGTATTGAAATTGAGCCAAAAACGGGGTTTTGTCGCCAAATCCGGTACTTGCCAGCCTCTCTGTTGATTGTCTTTGTCATTTTCGTGCTCAGCCTGATAGGTTACAACAGAAAATGTCCAAAGGCTCCAAGAAATCTCGGTGAAAGGCTCCAATTTGACGAAATAATCACAGAATTGACATTACAAGCAAATTCTAAGCATTTCTGTGCATTTGTCGCAAAATTCGGTACTTACCACTGAATTGCTTGATGCCCTTGGGCATTTTTTTGCTCAGCCTGACAGGATACAACAAAATATGGCCAAGGGATCCAAGAGGAGTCGGTGAAAGCCTCGAATTTGGCCACATTTGGCCCAAATTTCGACGTTTTGTATGGAAATTGAGCCAAAAACGGGGTTTTGTCGCCAAATCCGGTACTTGCCAGCCTCTCTGTTGAATGTCTTTGTCATTTTCGTGCTCAGCCTGACAGGATACAACAAAATATGGCCAAGGGATCCAAGAGGAGTCGGTGAAAGCCTCGAATTTGGCCACATTTGGCCCAAATTTCGACGTTTTGTATTGAAATTGAGCCAAAAACGGGGTTTTGTCGCCAAATCCGGTACTTGCCAGCCTCTCTGTTGATTGTCTTTGTCATTTTCGTGCTCAGCCTGATAGGTTACAACAGAAAATGTCCAAAGGCTCCAAGAAATCTCGGTGAAAGGCTCCAATTTGACGAAATAATCACAGAATTGACATTACAAGCAAATTCTAAGCATTTCTGTGCATTTGTCGCAAAATTCGGTACTTACCACTGAATTGCTTGATGCCCTTGGGCATTTTTTTGCTCAGCCTGACAGGATACAACAAAATATGGCCAAGGGATCCAAGAGGAGTCGGTGAAAGCCTCGAATTTGGCCACATTTGGCCCAAATTTCGACGTTTTGTATGGAAATTGAGCCAAAAACGGGGTTTTGTCGCCAAATCCGGTACTTGCCAGCCTCTCTGTTGAATGTCTTTGTCATTTTCGTGCTCAGCCTGACAGGATACAACAAAATATGGCCAAGGGATCCAAGAGGAGTCGGTGAAAGCCTCGAATTTGGCCACATTTGGCCCAAATTTCGATGTTTATTTTGGAATTTTCTTTTTCGATTCATTTTTCCTTTTGTGTTGTCTTGAGAATATAGTTTGTTTTTTTATTTCTTTTTTTCGTATTTTTTTATGCGGCCACTGTTATTTGTGTTAGATTTATATTATTGACTTTGTTTTGGCTTCAAAACCCTCTCTGTATTCCTTTAAATATTGAGGTTGTCGGTTTTTTTAAGGTATCTTATGGATGTCTGTTTTATCTTCCTATTTGCTTCTCTGTCAATTCTCAAGTTAACCGGTTTTTTTTATGATCTTCTTTTATTACTATGACCAGCTCAATTTTAGGGAAAGAAATTTAGTAAAAAATTTATTTATTAACTCTCCTTCAATACTATCAAGCCTATTATAGTGTTTTCATTTGATTATATTATATGAACTGTTTGTTTTGATTTTTATAAGATTAAAATATGTAGCTATACTGTCATATATTTGGGTGATAATAGTAAAACACATATTTATTCGTGTCATATATATATATATATATATATATATATATATATATATATATATATATATATATATATATATATATATATGTGTAAAATAGAAATAGTTTACACCCACAATACATATATTATTGAAAGAGAAATTTACTATTATAACTATTCATTATTTGTAGATAATAGGTTTTACACGGAACTGTCTGTATATATGGCTAAAATGTTAGGAGTGTCTTCCAATTCAAACCACATTAGTATTAAACTCCTCAACGTCATCCATTCAAATATAGTTCATATTCACACATTTTTTTTGAAGTTGTGTATTCTTTAGCTGAACTAATGCTCGAAATGTAATAAAAACTCTTTTGATCATGGAAATCTTTACAGCATCTGGAAAAATACATGAGCACTTTTAGTAAGTAAGAAAAATTGAAACGTATAATAAGAAAAACAAAAAAGGAACAACAACTGTTTAAAGATAATCAATGATTACAACATTGAATAACATAAAAGTATTCTAAAACACAATAAAAACAACTAATAATAATAACTTTAATACAAAGAATTTAAAAAGTGTAAGGAAAGTGTAAAAATAAAATATGATAATCAATTACAAAAATGAAATGTGATCAAAGGAATTTAATGATACAACCACATTAACTTTAAAGTATAACAAAGATAATAAACAACAACAATTACAAATATTGCAAAATATATTAGAAATTTTAACTAACATTAGCAACAACAACAAAAACCCTGCCTGAAAAACAGAATAGAAAAACAACATAGAAACATAGAAAACATAACAAAAAAAAAAAATAAAAAAAAATAAAAAAAAACTATTATGTCTAAATGCCGGGGAGGAAGATGGTGAAAGCTCTAGACTTGCAGAAGGCATCCTTAATTATTACTTTTAAAAATTCTCTTTTATTAAATTGGTTGCACAGCATTACCGAATCATTTTCATAAAGTAAACACAAACACCGTGAGAAAATCGATAAACCATAAACAACATAAACTTTGCAAAGAAATACTAGCACGTCTAAGACAGATTTTGTACCCCGGTCATTCAAGCTAGCTAAATCAACTCTGTAAAATAGCCAAACAAAAACTCAAAGAATCAAAAACAAAACTTACTCAGTTTACTCCTGGTAGTTGCAGATTTTGAAACTTGTATCACAGAAACCCTTTTTATGTGTATTTTCAAAGCCTGCTGACGTAGGTGTATTTCCCATAAGTAGCTCATTAGGGCAGAACTATTGTTGGAGAATAGGCATTTGTGGCAGAGGCGAACTTCTAAGCTTATTGTTTACCTTAACCAATAATACACTAGGAAACGGCCCACGTGAATGTACCAATTTCATTCTATGCACGCTGGATCCGCACAAACCTTGGAATTTTTGACATTCACGTGACCAAAGGGGAGGAGGTTTTATCATGGAATTATTTAACCACCTCTCTCTACCCCTCTCGCTCCCTCTCACCCCTCTTACTACAGGTCTATATATATATATATATATATATATATATATATATATATATATATATATATATATATATATATATATATATATATATATATATATATATATATATATATATATATATATATATGTATATATATATATATATATATATATATATATATATATATATTATATATATATATTATATATATATATATATCGAGTGAAGCTAGTAAAATATCAGTGCATCAATTTCCAAGGGATAATGTTGAGCGTGAAAGATGGATAAAAGTCATTCCAATCTCTAATTTAGTTGTTACCAATAATACTGTTATCTGTGAGTTACACTGGCCTCCATGTTTTGAAACATTTACAGTGCGTGGAGGAAAACGTCAATCAAAAAATTGCTCCATCTGTTTGGCTGGGAGTACCCTTGTCTCAAATTCCAACTGCTGTTCCAACTCAAAGAACTACCATAATATCTTTAAGTGGCATTAGAAATACATTATATGATGAGTTTATAAAAATCTTAGCTTAGAAACATTTCATAATGGAATTAAGCGTAATGTTTCTATTTTAACAATCAATCTATTGATAACTGTTGACACCTGGTCTAAGTTTGATAAGATACTTGACTTTTAAGTTCCTTGAAAATGGACAATAAAAAAGAAGCAATTTTGCAACATATTTCATTTATGGGACAAAAAAATAATTGGAGATAAAATTTATATATCAAACATAGTTATATGCTCATTTTGCATATTTTTTATCATCAGGAGATATAAGGCCAGAAGGATAAATTTAATTTCATTCTATGGACGCAAGATCCACAACATTCTGACATTTTTTTAATATTGTGATTATTTTTATGTCTTAAAGTTTATTTTAATTTTATTATTTATCACTTACTGTTTTTAATAGTTTTATCAAGCTCTAATTTTGTTTTTGTTATTTTTACTTGTTCTTCTGTATTATTTTTTTCATCTGTTTCAGTTGTTAAAATTTTTTTTTTTTTTTTTTTTTTTTTTCATATATATACAGTAACTATGCTTTTCTTTTGTTGTTACAGGGCTTTTGTTGCTGTTGGTGTTAGTTAAGGTTTCTATTTTACTTCGTAATATTTTTAACTATTGTTGTTGTTTATTATCTTTGTTATACTTTTAAGCTAATGTGGTTATGTTATTAAATTCCTCTTATCACTTATCATTTTTGTAATTTATTATTACATTTCTTGTTTATTGCTTTTGTAAACTTTTTAAATTATTTGTATTAGTGTTACTGTTATTTGTTTTTTTTTAATTGTGTTTTAGAATCTTTTTTTGTTATTCAATGTTGTAATTGTTAATTATCTTTAAATATAGTTGTTGTTGTTTTGTTTTTTTTGTTTGGATTGTGGTGGATTAAAAATTCCAATAGATATTTCTTGCCAATAGACATTTTAATGTTACTTTGTTAACATTTTTAAATTGAGCTTGCTTTTTTTTTGTAAATTTTTTTATTCAAGTTTGAGTGTTTTTCATCATAATTATAACTATCATAATAAAATCTACTTTATTGCTATTGCTTAACATTCTAAAATAATAATGTGTTATTTTAATAATAGTATGCTATCATTTAACAGTTTAGTTTTATTTTTTAATTTATTGATAATTTATTATGAAAAATTTTTATAATTGTTATGAGTGAATGAGGTATCAGATGGTACGAATTATATGATGCATCATGTGGTCATTTTTTTTTAAAAAAAAGAAAAGTTTAGCATGTAAATAATATTTATGTTATGACAAAGTTGCTTATAATTATTATCAAATAATATTTGTGTGCACTTTTTTCATCTTATCAAGCAATTCATATGTATATGTTTGAAACAGAAATAAGTAAGTGAATTATTTTTTTAAAAAAAGGAAATTAAAGCAAACAACATTCTCTTATAAATTTTTAAATTCATTTTAAAAATAATTGCATTTAGTGTTTTGAGGTATCATGGGGCCCAAAAGAATATCTGTGTGTTTTGTGGTGCAGTAAAAAAATATCTAGCATCAAACTTTACATTGCCTTCACAAATATACATAGACTGTAGAAATGGACATATACTGTTTATATTCATTAGCAATGATGAATCACACAACTCAATAAGCTTTATGGCTTCAAGATTTATAAAATTCATATTAAACTTCTTGTTAGAGAATCAAAATATGGGATTGCAATTTTTTAAGAGGTTCTAAACATTTTATTGACTTTTACAATGAGCCTTTCTTGTGTCAAATAACAGTATTGTCAGCAACGCATTCATTTCAGTCAACCACAAATTCAAGTAACACTATTTCATCTTTGTCAGTTAACGCATCTCCTAAACATATAAGTGTTTTATCTTTATCTGATTCAAGACCACTATTCAGACTAAGAGCTGACCAGCTGTCTCCTAGAACAAAAGTCGTAAAATGACAGTTTAGTATTTTGGCAAATGATATTACTACCAAAATATGAAAGCATAGAGAGGATGTGAAGGTGTTAAGGGAAAATGTTAAACTAAGGACAAGATTTAAACATCTTAATGAGGCTATTGCTCACAAAAACAAGATACTTAAAAGTTTGAGAAATAAATAAAAACTCTAACATAAATAAATTGTCAGCATACTTGTAAAAACACAGTATGCTGACAATTATTTTTCTTATTTTCATTGTTGTAATGTTTTTGTATTTCCTTGTTATAATATTATTGTTATTTTTATAACTTTTGTTATAATTGTTACTCTTTTTTTATTATTATTGTTACTTTTTTATACATGATGTATATTTTTATTATAATTGTTTTTTGTTATTCTTATTCTTATTCTTATTTTTGTTCTTATTCTTATTTTTGTTAATGTTATACTTGTTCTTATTGTTATTTCTATTCTTATTGTTATTATTATTCTGTTTTTCTATTTTTAAAATTTTTCTCATTATTCGTTGTTATAATTAATTTTGTTTTCTTTTATTTTATTACTTATATTTAAATTTTCATTTAAACTATTCCTATTATTATTATTATTTTTCTTATCATTTTTGTTAATATTCATGTTTTTACAGTTGTAGTTTTTATTATTTTTGTTATTGTATTGTTATTTGTAATACTATTCCTTTTATTATTATTGTTATTTTTATTAATAGTGATTTTATATTGTCTTTATTCTTCATTTTTTTAAAATTTTAATTATAGTTAAATTTTCTTTTTGTTTTTGTTATTATTGCAATTATAATTATCACTTTTATTGTTGCTTTTTTTTTTCTTCATATCATTTTTTTTTTAACTAAATTTACTCTTCATATTGTTATTCTTTTTTATTGTTCTTCTTATCATTATTCTCATTAATGTTATTATACTTATTATTATTCTTCCTCATTTTTTTTTGTCATATTTTGTAACTGTTATATTTTCTTTTTGTTGTTATTATGATTATTATTGTTATGATTATGTTTCTTCTTTGTTGCAATTATTTTTAATTTTATTTTGTTTTTATTAAATATGTTCTTACTGTTATTCTTTTTATTTGTCCTTTTGTTTATATTCCTCTTACTGTTAATATACTTATTGTTATTTTTGTTCCTCTTTTTTTTGTTGTATATTTTTTAATTGTTATTTTTCTTTTTATGGTTATTATAATAATTATTGTTATAGTTGTTATTTTATATATCATCATTATTTGCGTTATCATTATTCCTGTTATTTTTGTTTTTCTTATTTTCATTATTACAATTACTATTTATATTTTCATCATTGTTTTTGTTAATATTCATTTCATTATTTTCTATTTTTTCTTATCATTATTATTCTTATTGTTACTATCCTTGTTATCATTTTTTTTTAATCTTTTTGTTACTAATTTTGTTATATTTGTTTTTTATTATTTTGTTATTATCATTATTTTTATAATTCTTGTTATCCTTACTTCTCCTTTTATTTTTGTTGTTGTTTACATTTACATTTTGTATATTTTTATTGTTGTTTTTGGTAACAGCTAGTTTATCATCTAATTCCTAATTTCAGGTGATTTTTGATGACTACTTTTTTTTTTTCATAGTCCATTACAATAAGTCTGTTTCATTATGATTTAGTATGCAAGTAGTTTACTCATAAAATATTTCTATTAGATAAAGTAGAAAGGATTTAAATTTTTATTAGAAAAAGTAGAAAGGATTTAAAGTAGAAAGGATTTTAATTTTTAAATCGTTTATATTTTGTTTGTTTTAGTTTTTCTTTTAGCAGTTTTATTTTTGTTATATTATTTTTTAGAAGGAAAATAGGGGTATAGATGTTATTTAAAGTTATACTAATCCTATTTCTATAAAATGGTTATTACTACTTTAAAATTTCTGTGATGCTATTAACTATATTTGTTCTTTTTTAGAAAATTTAGAAAAATAAATTAAAATTTTGTGCCAACACTGACATGGCATGTCACATGTTATTGTATGTAAAGGTTAAATTTTGTTATGAGGATTACAGTTCTTATGAAAAAAAAAGAAGGTAAAGAGTATTGTTTGTAAATGTATATTTTGTATCTTTTTACATTTTCTTGCATCATTTTTAAAATTTTTGTTCGCACACTTTTATCGTTTGCATATATGCTTTTTTGATATGTAAGTGTATGTGGTAATAAGTGTTTTATAGTTTTTTTATCAATGTGTTTTTATAATAATGTAAAGTGTTTTTTTATTGTTTGTGTATGTGTTAATATGTGTTACATAAATGTTTTAAAAATGTGTTTAAATATGTATATAAGGTATATATTTAACCTTAGATACATATTTAAACACATTTATTGTGCTTATGGTTGGTACATATGTTTATATTATATTGTTTCCATGTTTTCAAAGTGCTGTGACTTGGTAAACATCTACCCGAAAATCAATTAGTGTATTTTAGAGAAGGAGCAGAATGGCTTTAGATCATGCAGCTCAATTTGATACGCACCTAGCGGCATGATTTAAGTTAAACACTGAAAATGAAAGAGCACATTGCTATTCGTATGTAGACATTCCTTATCACTTTATATTTAATGATAAACATTGTAAATGGAAGGTTAGACAAAGGGGTGGTAATAAGGTGATAGTAAGAATGTATAAAGTTGATCCAACTGGAGAATTGTTTTTTCTTAGACTGTTACTTTTGCAAGCAAAGGGAACAACATCTTGAGAGGATGTGCGTACTGTTAATAGTATAGTACTTGAAACGTTTTATGAAGCATGTGTTTTGAAAGGTTGGTTGCAAGATGACACTGAATGGCAAAATACACTTTCTGAGGCAGTTTTAACACATATGCCAAAGCAAATTAGACAGTTGTTTTCAATTATTTTGAGCTTTTGTGAACCTGACAATCCTTTACATCTCTGGAATGCATACAAAGCTTTTATGATGGAAGATTTCATTCACTGCTCAGTCCCACTTCTAATAGCTGAACAAGCTACTCTTCATCAAATTGAAAAGATTATCAATCAAAGTGGTAAAATGCTGGCTGATTACAATCTGCCTGTTATTGATGAGTTTATAGGCTTAAATCTAGAAAATTTTGATGAAAATGTTCAACAATCTATCGACAAAGCCAATCGCATGAGACTGCTGCTTAATGTCAATCAGTTAAATGTATGTAATGCTATCCTTGCTGCACTGAATGAGCAACCAAGTGTAGAAAATCAACATTCTAGATTGTTTTTCATGGATGGAGAGCTGGTAGTGGAAAAGCCTTTACTTATAATTATTTGATTGCTGAAACCATAAGTAGAGGCTTTAAATCTGCTACAGCTGCATGGACTGGCATAGCAGCAACTCTTCTTACAAATGGATCTACATTGCATGGCTTATTAAAATTCCTGTTCCAATATTGGATAATAGCACATGAAATGTAACTCCTTACTCTATACACGGGCATTTTTTAAGGCAAGTTAGTTTGTTTTTGCTTGATGAAACATCCATGATACCTAAACATGCCTTAAATGCAATTGATAGGTTGTTAAAAGATATTTGCAACAACAACTTTCCGTTCAGAGGAAAAATCATTCTTTTGGGTGGTGACTTTAGGCAAATTCTTCCTGTTGTGAAAAGAGGACAACCAGCTGAAATAGTAGAATCGTGTATAAAATTTGCATTGGCAATGGGTGCAGAAGTTTGTATTAACTAAAAATGTGGGAGTACAAGATGGGGAAGGTGAATTTTCCCAATGGCTACTAAAACTTGAAAATAAAACAATACCTGTCAAAGAGGAGGATCCTTTTAAAGGATGCATTGAAATAACAAATCAGTGCATTCTTAGAGAAAATGAATCGATTGTTGAAAAGATTTTTGGAGATGCTGATCAAAATGATTAAACGCGTGATTTTAACACCAACTAATGTTGATTCATTATCAATCAATGAAGAAGTGCTTGAATGTCTGCCAGGTGAGGTCAAAATTTATTTAAGTGCTGATTAAGTTGATACTGATGACCATAATGAAAGAAAAAACTTTCCTGTTGAGTTTTTGAACAGCTTAACTCCTTCAGGTATACCACCTCGTTGTTTGAAATTGAAAATTGGTTGTGTATTTATGCTACTTAGAAATTTAGATCTCAAAGCTTGGTTATGCAATAGTACTCAAATGAAAGTTTGTGCTCTTCAAAGTAGTTATATTGATACAGAGGTTTTGACAGGTGTTTCTGGTGGTAAACAGGTTTTTGTTTCTCGAAATCAGATGGCTCCATCAGATTCTAATTTACCTTTTGTTCTGAAACGTTGTCAGTTTCCTGTCTGATTGGCTTATTCAATGACAATTAATAAAAGTTAAGGTCAAACATTTGATAGAGTTGGGGTATATCTCAAAAAACCGTGTTTCTCTTATGGTCAACTATATGTTGCATGTTCAAGAACTAGAGCATTTAATAGTTTGTTTTTTAAAATTGATAAACATCTCATTCAAGGTATGGTAGGTGAAAAGTGTTACTTAAATAATGTTACATTTTCTAATGTTCTTAATTTATTGTCTTTAGGTTTTCATTTCGAAAACTTACTGTTTGTAGGTTGTGAGCACATTTTGTATGTATAACTTTATTTATTATTTTAATTTTTTTTTTCATAGTTTTTGATAAATATATCTGTCATTTAATATTGTTATAAAATGTGTTTATATGTGTTATATAAAACCATATTTGTTTATAGTTGTATATATGTTTAAATTATGTTGTTTCCATGTTTTCAAAGTGGTGTGACTTGGCATTATGTTGAGCAAGATTGATAACCTTGCCAGCCAAGCGATGTAGTTATAGCAGATGTGTGACTTGGCAGCATTTAGTGCCAGGCGGTGTTACTGCTTTAGAGCTAGATTGTGTTGTCTAGCCTTTTTTAATTATTCTGGAAACACATAATAATGTCTGTTAATGTTTAGCGTAATGTGTATGAGAGTATGCAACCTTGATCTTTAAATCTAGGGTGTTTTAATGTTCTAAATTTGAAGTAATTGAATAACTAATACTGAACATAAAAACAAATATACTTTTATGTATTTATATGTTTAGTAAAAAGATAATCATAGTTAACTTTAAATTGGTTTTCTAACTCATATTTTAATTTGGTTTGTTTTTTTTGCTGGATTTTAGGGTCAAGGGTGTAAATATTCTATTTTTATGTGTTATTGTTGTGATGTCTTGTGTTGATATTCATTTTTAAGAATAGACACCTTCACATCGGTGACTGTTGTTAAAAATGAATAATAGGTAGTTTCATTATTGGAACTTACTACTTTTTCTATTTACTAAAAGCCAAGATAACATTATGCTAGAAATGTAATTTATATCTGAATTTGTTTTTTTTTTTGTTTAT
This sequence comes from Hydra viridissima, assembly GCF_058129835.1. Lineage (NCBI taxonomy): Eukaryota > Metazoa > Cnidaria > Hydrozoa > Anthoathecata > Hydridae > Hydra > Hydra viridissima. Next base: position 6,826,182 of record NW_028324310.1, read on the forward strand.
TTTTCTTTTTTCTTTTTAGTATTGTTAATCCTTTTGTACTTCGAAATAGATTTTATAGTTACATTTTCGATAAATATTTATATTAACTGCCATGTCAAAATAGGTTACCATAAATAGGTAAATCAATTTTCAGTGTTTATGTGGTGTTTTTTGTTGTTGTTGTTGTAATTATGGTATCATAATTCTGTTTTTTTTTTTTCTTTAAGAATTATGCATGACGCATTTATACGATTTATAAAAAGAAACCTGATTACCTTTCACTGTAAATTTTTGTCAGTTCTTTTTAAATCTTTTTTAACGAGGGTGGTGAATATTGTAGTTTTGCGCATTTGTCAAATATCGAGTTACTTAAATTTTATAAGGTGTTTAACTAATTAATTAGCTTAGTTTGCATTTGCAACACTTTTCAGGAAAAAAAAAATTCTTATATATGTAAAATTCTTATATATATTAAAAAGAAAAAATTATTATACATGTAAATCATTGTTTTATATTTTATCATTCTGGTAACAGGTCTTCATCAAAAACTTGATTACTCTTAATAAAAATAACTCTATTCTCCTGACCACCATTAAGGCAAAAATGGAGAAGGGAGGTCCTTTATTAGTGTCAAAATATTTAAGAGAATTAAATTTCGAGTAACAATAGGAATTTTTAGTAAATGGTAGCAAATTACCGTTTACTAGAAACTATTGAAACAAAGAGGCCATATATAAATATCGTCAGATTAGTGCCATATATAGTAATGGTCAAATGTTCAGTTATTTTTAATAAATTTATTTAGTTGTGTGCATTTAACGTTTTAAAGACAATTTCCTTTTTTAAAGAAACATGTATCAAGGGGATACCAAAAAATGAATAACTCATGTACAACTTACGTTTGCTTTATATTAATCTTATTAGTTAAAGTTCATGTTATAAAAAATATAACAAGAATTTAGCTTAACTTTTTCGTCAATTTAAAGCATGATGAAGTGTTATTATTTTGTGTCAGTAACTAAAAACATATTGTTTTGAACTTAGTAATGTCGAGGAAAATACTTCTGCCTTTCACTTATATGACCTATGTCAGTTGTAAATTACTCAAATAATGTTAAATAATTGGTAAATTATTTTACCTCCGGATACTTTTTATTTTAATTTTACAGATGGTTAAATTTTTTTAAAATGAAGGCGTTTTTCTAAAAGGGTGTTAGTTAAGGTTTCACAACTTTAAATTGTGGAAAACTGCCACTATAAATTAAGTAACAGACTGACCATAACCAGTATTAAAGGTTGCTTTTTGCTAGTTTTTATTGTTATTGTTATTACTATTGTTATTATTACTATTGTTATTAATATTATTGTTATTATTATTGTTATTATCATAGTTATTATTATTATTATTATTATTATTATAACTATTATTATTATTATTATTATTTTTTTTTAATTTTATTATTACCATTATTATTATTACTATTATTGTTATTATTATTTTTTTTATTACTGTTACTTTTGTCATTGTTATTATTAGTAGTACTATTATTATTATTTTAATTATTAAAACTATTTCTATTATTATAAATATTTACATTTTTCTAATTGTTATCATTATTACTTTTCTTATGATTTCTTTTAACATTAGTGTTATTATTGTTTTTATTGTTTTTATTATTATCGTTATTTTTGTTTTTGTTACTAATTCTTTTAGTATAATTATAATTTTTCTTTTAGATAGTTACTGTTATCATTAGTTCTATAATTATTATTTTTTTGTTTATTGTTATTAATGTTTTTATTAATAATAATATTATTAATATTATTATTAATAAAAACATTAATAAAAATATTGTTATTAATAACAATATTGTTTTTTATTGTTACTATTATCATTTTTACTTTTTTTATTATTATTAATATTCATATTTTTGTTTTTATTTTTTATTTTTGTTATTTTTAATAGTTATATTGTTTTTTTAACTTATTTATTGTTCTTGCTAATATTATTGTAATTGTATTTTTCTTTTTTTTTGTTGATATTATTTTCTTTACTTTGATTATTCTTATTGTATTAATTTATGTTTTTGTGTTATTTGCTTTATTTTTGTTACATGTTTCTTCGTCTTTTTTTACTTTTTTTTTATTTTTATATACTTGTTTTGTTTTAAAATTCTTTTTGTTTTTTGCTTTGGTCATTATTTTTATAATTATTGTTATTCTTTTTATTATTGTTATATTTGTTCTTACTATCATTTATTTTGTTACTAATTTTTTTATTACACTTTTTATTATTAGTTCTTTTCATTGTTTTTTTTTGCATAAGGTTTATTATTTTGGTTATTTTTATTTATATTGTTAATCTTTTTTTTATTATTGTTATTGTTATAATTTTCCTTTTTGTTTTATCATTATTATATGCTTTATTGAAGTTGAATTATTGAAATATATCTGAAATATATTTTATAAAAGGAGTGAATTAAATTTACATTTTAGTTTTCAAATTTTTTCTATAAAGTTTCAAGTTTTAAATAGTTTTGTTGCTCTTGAATGCATTTTTAATATTCCAAGTCATTAAATGCTTAGATAAGTTTCAAAAAAGCCACTAATGTGTTTTAAACAGTTTAAGTTAAGCTTTTTAAAATTGTCCTCATCCCTCCTCTGAAAATGGTCCTGTTGATGCCTTTTTTTAAAGTATAAGCAAATGAAGGAGTGTATTATGAAAAAACATAATGGTAACTTTTTTGTATTTCTATTTTCTTTAAAGAAGCCTATACTTGAGTTAACATTTGTAGAAATAAAATAGTAAAACATATAAAATTAAAATTTTAATATTGCTTTTTTTCTCATAAGTTTTATTATTTTTATTTATATTGTTAATCTTTTTTTTGTTATTGTGAATGTTATTATTTTTCTTTTTGTTTTATCAATATTATATGTTTTATTTAAGTTGAATTATCAAAATATATCTGAAATACATTTTATAAAATGAGTGAATTAAATTTACATTTTAGTTTTCAAATTTTTTCTATAAAGTTTCAAGTTTTAAATAGTTTTGTTGCTCTTGAATGCATTTTTAATATTCCAAGTCATTAAATGCTTAGATAAGTTTCAAAAAAGCCACTAATGTGTTTTAAACAGTTTAAGTTAAGCTTTTTAAAATTGTCCCCCACCCTTCCTCTGAAATTGGTCCTGTTGACACCTTTGTTTAAAGTTTAAGCAAATGAAGGGGAGTGTATTATGAAAAAGCATATTGTTAATTTTTTGTATTTCTATTTTCTCTAAAGAAATATATATTTGAGTTAACAATTTTAGATATGAAATTGTTAAACATAACATTAAAATCTGTTAAGAAAATAATGTGGCAAGCAAATATAAAAGAAAAATATATTCAATAAGAATTTCATGTGGTTATCATTAGCAGCTCTATTGCAAATATTTTGAGAGAAAAATTAAAAAGTGTTGCAATCCTTTTGAAATGCAAAAGGAAAAGTAAAAAGACTTCTGTAAAATTTAATCTAACATTTATTATAGTTACAGCATATCTCTTATGGGAATAAAATGGAAAATGTTTTGTGAAGATTTATAATAGTTGTTAAGATTTCAGTTACTTTTAAAACTTATCTAAACTTGCTTTTTTTTTTTTAGGGAACTTAAAGAATTCCCTTGACTTTTGCTTTTATAAGAAAAGAATTTAAATATAACCCCGGGTTTGAAAACATGCAGCAAACATTACAAAAGAGCAGTAGAAGCTGATGAAGATTTTACTTGACAGGAAGAGTGGGAGTCACAAAATAAGAAATGTTAAAGTTTAATACTTTTATATGAATTACTTTGGATTTCACCAGCAAAACAAAATTGTGAGGATATTATCAGACAGTGTTGCTAAAAAGGTTTTGTTAGCATTATAATATTGGAGATGTTTCTTTAACATCACGAATAAACAGCACCATTTCAAACAGTAACATAAAGATAAAGATCTAGACAGTTTAATGTATGAATTCAAAAAAAATTAATTGATTGACTCCTAACACTATAAGGTGCAAATGTTAACACTTGCAACAAAATCTTGGACGTATAAAAAGGTATCAAATTACTTTGAACTGTCTGATTGTCTTTTTCTAAAGTTAAAAAAGATAAACATGAGCAGAGGATTTTATCATTACCAGGAAAAAATCTAAAAAACCATATTATACCAGAAACAGTCAAATTAGTGATAATTTTTTATCAAAGAAATAAGTTTCTAAGAAGGATGCCAGGGAAAAAAAGACTTAGTATTAAAAAAACCCAACACATTCAAAAAATGTTATTTCTACCTCAATCTTAAAGAATAACATGTTGCACATTTACAAAACACATCTAAAAAAGACTATCCTAATGTCATTGTCAGTTTGTCAATCTTTGCAATCTGAAACCCAAAGTGGTGCATTTCAGCTAATGTCTCAGTTAGTCTCAATATAAGTGCATACAAAAAATCTTCAAAATGCAATACTTCTCATGGATGCAATTATTTGGAATAAAAGTTATAAGGATTCTATTTCTGTAATTGTTTGTTGTGTTAGAAATGCTGTATGCTGCACCAATTTGACCAATCCCCAGGTATTCAAGCAGGTGTTTAGTACAAGAGTTTCTAGGCAATTAGCTAAGAAAAATTATTCAAAGTATACAAGCAATGGCAGAACACTGACTATACAACACTAGTGTTGCAAATACTGCCACTCAATAATTTTAATGACTTCTTTTGCAGTAGCATTGAAAAACACAAAGTAATTACTTAAAAAAAACTGCTAAGAAAATCTTAATCAAAAGAAATGAATAATATTTGAAGATTTTGCTGAAAATTATCATTATATGTAGTCCAGGATGAGGTTAAAAGTCACTGGAGCAAAAGTTATTTGTCACATTTTTTCACTTGCACTTTACTTTATAGAGAAAACAAAAATCTTTTTGTTACTTTTCAGAAAATATTGATCACAACACAGGGTTTTTTTAAAAAATTTAAGAATATAAAATTAGATATGTAAAAGAAAATTTATCTGATGTATCTTGTGTAAAGTACTTTTCCCATGGCTGTTTGAAAGCAATAAGTTATAAATAACAAGCATTGACGCAATTTCTGAAGTATTCAATATTATTCCAAAAAAGATAATGGTAAAGAGTTTTTTTTAAACATTAAAAAAGTTCTTAACAATATTGAATAATACACTGTTTTTGAAACTCTAACTTATGGTCTTATCATTTAAAATGATTTTTTAGTAAAGTTTTCATAATATTTTTTCTTAAAAATTATGAAGATAATCTAGAAAGCATGACACACTTAAAAGTGCTTTTTAAGTGTCATAAAATACTGTAACTTTTTTTTCTTTCTGAATCTGTAGAATTATGTAAAGTTAATTTTGCCATGAGAAAGTTGTAAAAAGTTTTAGATAACATTTAAAAATAATTTGAATGAACTTTATCTTTTTCAGTATACATTATGAAATATTGTGTCAAATTTGATATTAATGTTGTGAAACTCCTTTGCAAGTAATCTCTACCCAGAAGGTAGTAATTTTGGTACAGAATTTAAATGCCTTTTGTTGTTTTATGCCTGCATTATTACTAGGATAATACTACTGAATATGTGAACTTTAGTAATGAGATATAGTCTTTAGCACCACCAATTGTTAAACTATGAAAACTGTATTCCACTACAGAAATTAATATTCTTCTTACATAATTTTAGGCTTTGAATTTCTGCAACTGAAGTGACTATTATGCTTTAATAACTAAATGTTTCTAAACCTAACTTTTTTTAGGCAGCTGGAGCTGATCTAACCAAAGAATGATCCAAAATGGTAACCATACTGTAATTAATTATTGAAATTAAGCAAAATAGTTGTGAAGATCTTAACAGTTTTTTTATCTTTCTTATAAATTTTTACTTTAATTTGTTTTTAGGTTTAAGTAGTGAGTATTTGATAAATCTGCATTTAGTTAAATTGTTTAAACAGTTTCTATCAGCTTTAAAAATTTTTTATTTGCATATTAACTTTCTTTAATGCTTGAGCTTTTTTTTTACTGGACCACCGCTTAAAACATATCTGAATAGTGTATACGGCAATTTTTTTGAAGCCGTTTTTTAGAATAAATATGATGAAATAATGTACAAGTTCTCAGTAAGACTATATGTAATTTTTATTTTTTTGGTTGGTTTAAATTTATTTTGTAAAATAGTGAAGAAAAAGTATTTAAGTTTTAAATTTAGACCAAAGAAACCTAGTTATTATATAGGTCTAAAATGATAATTGCTAACCAACTTACAACTGTTGGGAGCTGCCAACATAGTAATTTATTAATTGCTTGTGCAGAATTCTCAAATAATAGTATTTGAATATTATAGTCATATACTGTAATGTTTCTTGACAATTTATTTTTTAGATGGTTTGAAACAAATAGAACTTTAGGAGAGTTATCAAAAAAGCTGGGTGGTATGCAATTCTGTTGTAATAACACATGCTGTTGTTTTATCGAGAGCATTTCTTTTCTTCAATTTTAATTCATCTAATCTATTAGATCAATTAAAATCGAATAAACAAACAAAATAAAACGGAAATTACTATCACAAAGTAAAGAAAAAAAACACGAATGGGCATTTTAAATCGTTTTTTACAGCAATCAAAGAAAAAAATTAACAAAAAATTTAATAAAAAGCGGTCGCATAGATAGGTGGGGGCAGATGGGGCGGCTAAACTTTTTTTAGGGTTGCAGGTTTGTAAACCTTTTTGCATCCTTAACTGAGTACCATGACACATTACTTAACACTTTGTTTTCAAAAGCAACAACTGGTTACTATAATGAGAAAAAGGAAACATTAATGAAGTGGTGGTTCATACTGTGTGATACAGCAATAAGGTTCAATGTTCAGATATTTTGGTTGAATTAAAAAAACTGCTATGAATGATTATATTCCGCTTTGAATGAAATATTCTCACGCATGGCTCAATCTTTATAAATAACTTATTTTTACAAGATAAACTACTTATCTTTACTAATTGATCAGCATCATAACAATATTAGAGATTGACAAAATTAAATGAAGTGAAAAAATTGAAATAAGGATTTTAAGATGATTACCCGACTAAATCGACTTTTAGTCGATTAGTAGGAGACTCATAGTCGATTATTAAGAGATTCATAGTCGATTAAATCGACTATTCGAATTTTCAAAGTAGACTAATTTCGACTTTCGACTTTTAGTCGATTTAGTCGAAGTCGATAACTATTAGTAAAAAAAACAACCACGATTTACTACTCATCCTGTATGAGTAGTAACGCGTGGTTTTTTTTGGCCGGTTTAAAGCTAGCCCTTAAGGGACCCTGAATTTTTGCGCGGACACTTTCATAAGGGTCCCTTAAGGGGTTACCCATAAAGGACCCTGAAGTTTTTTTAAGGCGGGAAGTGACTATTATATTGTTACAACTAAATGTTTCTAAAGCTAACTTTTTTCAGGCAGCTGAAGCTGATCTAACCAAAGAATGATCCAAAATGGTAACCATACGGTAATTAATTATATTGAAATTAAGCACAATAGTTCTAAAGATCTTAGCAGTCTTTTTATCCTTCTTATAAATTGTTAACTTAATTTGTTTTTTAGATTAAGTAGTATTTGATGAATCTGTATTTAGTTCATTGAATTGTTTAAACATTTTCTATAAGCTTTCTTTTTTTTTTTAATTTGTATATAACTTTCTTTGATGCTAAAGCTTTTTTTCTTCTTCAGCAAATGATATCTAGTAAGATAGGAAGACCCTATGAGATTCTTCATTCAACTTATCTTATTTGTTTGACTAAAGTGAGGGAATAAGTATAGCTGCCAATATTACAGACCGCGTACGGGTTCTTAAAAAAGTGATTAATTTGAGATTACTTTTTATTTGTCAAGCTTATTTTAAGCAAACCTCAGCCTTGTTAGGTTATGGTCAAATAATATCAGTTCTTACTAATTTACAAGTACTAACACTCACAAAAGTATATAATTACTATTTTAGTTTTTATTAGAAAAATTTGATTGATTATTCCGTTCGAAAACAGACTTCGGCCATTATATACAGCTGTACCTGCAAAAAAATTCGTAAATTACTTTTAAATAATAAACGCGTTTTTTTGTTGTAAAAAAAAGTTCAGCAAGTTTAATTTTGTGGATTATATATACTGCCATGTTATCATCGTAGGATGAATAGCATGGACCCTGATTGTGAACATGTCGGTAAGTTGATTTCCTCTGCATTTAAACTAGATTTTTTTTTACAACGAAGTTTACAGTGGTTGAGGCATTAGGTCTTTTAGACCTAGCTTTTCTACAAAATCTTATCGTGAACTTTGTCTTTTTAATTGTCGCTGTAATGTATTTATAAAAATTCTCATCTAATTTTAATTTTCTTTCTGATCAATGTATATATATTTTTTAAAGCTTCCTTTACTGCAGCATACCTGATAGGAAAATTTATTTCATAACGTTTCCAGTTTTTGTTTTTTGAATCTGGAGCGTAAAATTGGACAATTAAATTTAGTCCTAAGATTACAAATTTCAGTTTGTATACATTGGCAGAGTTCTTATATTTAGTTGAAACCAATGCTTACGTTACTGTTGCTTATTAGTAAGCATTTTTGACATTTTGTTTTATATGCTGATGAACCTTTTAGTAACACTAGCTAAAACAACATACTTTTGACTTTTAAATGTAAATGTTCATTTAATGATGTAAAGTGATAAAATGAGAATTATCTGTGTGTGTGATCAAGTTCGAAGAACGAGTAGATATCTTTTAAAACCGTTTAGATTAAGCTTATATGGCTTTGTTTATTTCGAATACCTCTGGTTGCACAGGTTTTGATAATTCCAGTATTATTACTAGTACTATTGTTATTCCCATTATTATTATCATTACTAGTTTTTGCTACTATTGTCATGCTTTATTTATTATTTTAGCTGCTGTTAGTATTGCCTTTAATTAATTCTCGATACCCGCTCCTGCTCTACTGATTAAAAGTATTATTATTGCTTGCTATTATTATAACAGCTTTTATAATTATTGTTGTTATTATTTGATTAACTTTCTTGTCTGTCATTATCATGTTTATCATCATACTAATTGAGTTAAAACATTTACTGAGCATCTGGGAATGAACTTTTGTTCGTTCTCAATAAACTCAGTCTTGAGTATTTACAAAAGTAAGCTAGAACATTCCATAAAGGATGCTAGAGCATTGTTGGTTTCCAGATAAATTTATAAACAAAATATGTGGTCATGCTTGTTCATTTTTTTTTCAGGAAGTGCAATCAAATACATGTTTAAAAAATGAATATAGCTGAATATCGTGAGAATCTGGTTAAATGTCAACATTGTGAGTATGCTGTTATCTAAGTCATCATTTGTACTAATGTATCTAATCTTGCCTACATTTCATTCTGTAGTTTGTTTTTTTTGCTTTACACTGTAGTAAATTTATCATCATGTAGATAATTTTCCAAAAGATTTTGTTCTAGAAGTGAAGCACCTCTGTATCGTTGATAAACCTTTCAATAAATTGAACTTAAAATTTTGTGATGGTACTTTTTCTCTAAGACATGTACCAGAAAAAATCTGCGCGGACATTATAAAGGATATTTATCTAACTATTGTATTTCGATATTGAATGTTATGTATATTTTGAAAGTACATATATTAATATTTTTAAATTTCACTTAAGAAAGTTTGTGAAGTTTTGTACGTGGGAACGCACGGACTTTGCCTTTTACACTCGACATTAGCTTTTGCACAGTCATTGGCTGGACTTTCTTGGAAGCTCTCATCCATTTATTTTTGAAGTCTTAAATGTTTTTGGCTTCTTTTACATTGAACCTAAGTTTTCTTTTGACAAGAGCCCAATATCATTCGATAGGACGTAGTTCGGGACAATTTGGTGGATTGCAGTGTTTTTCAACGAAATCCACTTTATGTTCTCTAAGCCAGTTTAAAGTTGTCCCAGAGTCGTGAGATGATGCTAAATCGGGCCAAAATAACGGGTTACCCGTGTGTGTTCTTAAAAACGCAAAAGACGTTTCTTGAGGCATTCTTTTAAGTATATTTTGGTGTTAATTGTTCCCGTAGTCACAAAACAAGAGCTTCTTTCACCACATTCACAAATTGCTTGCCAAACTAAGAATTTTTTAACGAATTTTTGCATTCCAATGCATTTATATTTGGAATTCAGTTTCTTGCGATTAATTGCTGAATAATATTGGTGTCCTGGAAGAGATCGGAAATATGCAGCATAATAAGTTTCATCGTCAATAATCAAATAAGATTTTTAAGCTCATAATTTTTTATAGAGCAGCTTTAAACATCGAATTGTGACATTTTCTTGCTTTTCTTCACGACGAGGAACTTTTTTCTTTTTATAAGATTTATAACCACAATTTCTTTTTACTCTTTGTATAGTGGAAGCACTTGTCTTAAATTTATTCGCTAATGTTTGAACAGAAATCTCCGGTTTTCTGTCTAAGGCATCTTTTACCTTTTTACCAAGATCTCGTCTAACAAAACATTTTTTTCTTCCACTTCCTGATTTTCTTATGATTGTACCAGTGTCCTTAAATCGTTTCACAACGCTCTGCACTGTTCTCAAAGCAATCTGCAGCTCTTTAGAAATTGTTTTGTTTGGTACACCAGAATTTTCAACGAGAAAATGCAAAATTTTTTCTCGCTTCTCATCTTGATTTGATGACATTTCAATTAAAGCTAATTGTTTTAATAATAGAGTTGTTTAAATTTTGAACAACATTAATACAATCACATTTTAAAACAATTAGCTTTTTTAAATGATGTACGGTTTCCGTAAACACCACATCAGAACACGCACAGATTTTTTCTGGTACATGCCTTATTCTGGATTTTTAAAACTAGTTGTTTGACACACTGCAATAACTACAATAACACACATGCTTCTACGCCTGGTGAAATCCTTATATAGTATGCTGTTCACTCCATGGTGTGCCAGACCCAAGTCTTATATTTGTTACATTCTGATTCAAAATTTAATCAGATCTTGTATTTAAATTGCAACTAAATTGGAAAAGGAGCTCTTTAGGTTCAAGTTCAATAAGCAACTAAATAATTTGCCGTGCTTTGGAAAAATGAAAAGAAATTTTCCTTTTTTAAAGAAGGGTTTTAGAATATGCAAGCTATCAACCTTTTTGCTAAATGATTTTTCTAACTCTTTAAATGAAATGTTACCATCTGACCTTTCTAGTCTGTCACCGTCATCGTCTGAGCTTGATAGATACATTAGATTTTAGGCATTTTAAGCTCTAAGACTGAATTTATCAAAATAAAATTAGCAACATGCAGGCAATAGAGGCTTTCCCATAATCTCCAAATACTAAGGAAGCTTGAAGATATTACCTACTAGTAAATTTTAATGAAGTAGAAACTTGAAGAAGTGGGTAAGAAAGGAATAAATGAAGTTGAAATAGATGCAGTTAAAAGTTCTACCTTTAAAAACTCCACTTAAAAAGAATTTGTTATGACTAAAGCTGTTTGTTAAAATATAATTAGTAACAACTGATAATTTATCTATTTAATTTAGATGAACAATTAAAGGTTGCCCATCTTCGAACAAATATGGTAAATTCAAGGATGTTGTATTTCTAACGATTTATTAAGTAAGACATTTGTCCTACAAATGAATAGGTTTATTTTAATACTCTCGGGTGCTTAATTCAGGAGACAGATTGCTAATTTTTTTTTAGATTTTTTCCCACCAATTTGCATCTCAGTAAAACCCCCACGTTTATTAACTTTAAATAATAACGAACCAACAAGAACCAAGGAGAGGCTGAAATAGAAGAGCAGAATCAAGCTATGACCGAAAAAGACTACCCGAACTTGCTTAATTAGAGATTAAGATAACTTCAGTCAAAACAGTTTATCAGAAGATTTTTTGGCGTAAAGAAAATTTTCTTCTTGATAAAAGCAACATGGGTTTTTTTGTTTTTTTTTTATAATTTAAAACTACAACAGTTATTATATTTCCTAACCCCTTATTACATATTCGCTTACATATTCTTAAGAAAAAGTCAGCTATTTCGACCCCTCCTTTTATAGCTGCCATTATAGTAACCAGTTAATGCTTTTGAAAACAAAGTGTTAAGTAATGTGTCATGGTACTCAGTTAAGGATGCAAAAAGGTTTACAAACCTGCAACCCTAAAAAAAGTTTAGCCGCCCCATCTGCCCCCACCTATCTATGCGACCGCTTTTTATTAAATTTTTTGTTAATTTTTTTCTTTGATTGCTGTAAAAAACGATTTAAAATGCCCATTCGTGTTTTTTTTCTTTACTTTGTGATAGTAATTTCCGTTTTATTTTGTTTGTTTATTCGATTTTAATTGATCTAATAGATTAGATGAATTAAAATTGAAGAAAAGAAATGCTCTCGATAAAACAGCATGTGTTATTACAACAGAATTGCATACCACCCAGCTTTTTTGATAACTCTCCTAAAGTTCTATTTGTTTCAAACCATCTAAAAAATAAATTGTCAAGAAACATTACAGTATATGATTACAATATTCAAATATTACAATCATGTACTTTAATGTTACTTGACAACTTTTAGTGGAAATATTTGAATGAAAAATTTTATTCAATTATTTCGACTAAATCGACTTTTAGTCGACTTAGTCGATTTTAAAAATGTATTAGTCGATTTTGGTGGACTTAGAAAAATACATTAATCGATTTAGTCGACAATCGAATAATTTCTAAGTCGTAACAACACTACAATTCATATAAAAATTATATAAATCATCATTACATATCTTTATTTACAAAAGTTATGTCTTTTGCTTTTTTTGTCGAGGATCTTCGTTTTTACTGTCGTTTTCAATTCCTTCTTCATTGTTGTCGTCTTTGCTCTCTTTCTCAAACGAAACTTCGTCTTTTTCTTGCAAGCGCTGCAGACGACCACCAGAGCGATCTCTGGCGCTATTAAAAAATCGCGCAACTTTCAATTCTATCTCTTTAAACGTGGTGCCAGAGAAAAAGTAAACAGTTGAAACTATAAATATTTAAATAAAATACTCACAAAAAAAAGGAGAAAATATGAAAATAAATATTTAAATCTATAATTATATAATCAATTACTGTATTTAAATCTATAATTATATAATCAATTACTATAGTTATATGGATTCACATGTATTAGAGATTGTATTATGTTTGATATAATCACGTTAACAATATTGATAATATTTGCATATAAAAAGATGTTAATAGTTTTACTTTATTGTCTCAAGTCAAACACCATGATTAAAATTGTTGACACACAGTCAAACGGATTCATATTTGTACAACTGTTCACAGCAAATGTAAATTACACTCACTTTTCATCTGATTTTCCAGGCTATCAAAAAACTTGTGCTTCCCATGTGTTCCAGACCTATCGATCTTTTGCAGTTAGCCATGCGCTAGCAATTTGTTAAGCACCGGTGAAATGTGTTCATAGATAGTCAACCCTCCTTCAAGCTTCACCCATGTTAACTAAAAAAGATCAGTTAACAACTTAAACATGATTAAAATTGTTGTATTTACAATTACCCCTTGAAAAAAAAAAAATCTATAGCAGTTTTGTACCATTGTAAAACTAATACTTAGCTAATATAAAAGTATATTTCGAATTTAATTTAATAAGATATGCACACCAATACATACTTTATATGTACTCCTTGGGCCATATGTACTCCTACATATGAACCCTGAAATTCATATCAAATCTCATCACTATTTATATCCAAAAGTTTTAAAGCATGGTAGCCTTATATACCCAGATATAAATAGTATTACTATAAATGCAGTTAAGATTAAGAGAAAACCTATACATGAACAATAAATAGTTTACAGCATACAATTGACAGAATATCTGTCTGTGGAACACTTAAAACCTATAAGAAATCATTAAAAAATTAAAAAACACAATCAATTTTTTGTGTACCTAAAATATATAACTAGATCCCAATTTTCAAAAACTTAAAATTGGTTGGATAGGTTATACAGGTAGTTGAGAACTGGGAACCTTTAAAAAAAAAAAACACATTCATATAAGAACAAATAAATCATCTCATCACAATAAACAGCAGAAAAATAACTTTTACTTACGTCAAATAAATTAAGAGATATTCTTATGCAATTAGATAGAATTAAATGAAAATGATATTATTAACAGCTTTATATGAAGAGTATAACAGCTTTATATAAAGAGATGAAAAATGACATTTGGATTTTTTTTTACTTTCCTTAAGGAACTTCACCTGAAAAAAACAGTTTTTTTAAAATAGGGCTGTTAGCACTATATGGTACAACACTGTATGAGTTTCTTCAATTAGTTTGACTAATTACACTTAGTAAAAAAACTGACAGCAATTTTGTTTGTAATGTGTGTTTGGTGAGTGTCAGTGTCAAAAATTAATAATTTAGATTAAACAAAGGAAATCCTAATTTACATTCATTACTTTCGTGCTCCATTAACTCTTATAATCCAGCCCCAACATCAAAAATAGTAGGCAGAATTCTATCATAGTTATCTTCACCAATTTTAACATTAACCTCTTCTATAACAGGCTCACCCTGCATCATATTGTTGGAAGATTTTCCTAAAATAAATATATTTGACCAAAAATTTTTAAAAAAAGTTACAAAAGTTTAGATAAAAAAAAAGTTACAAAAGTTTAGATAAAAAAAAAGTTACAAAAGTTTAGATAAAAAAAAAGTTACAAAAGTTTAGATAAAAAAAAAGTTACAAAAGTTTAGATAAAAAAAAAGTTACAAAAGTTTAGATAAAAAAAAAGTTACAAAAGTTTAGATAAAAAAAAAGTTACAAAAGTTTAGATAAAAAAAAAGTTACAAAAGTTTAGATAAAAAAAAAGTTACAAAAGTTTAGATAAAAAAAAAGTTACAAAAGTTTAGATAAAAAAAAAGTTACAAAAGTTTAGATAAAAAAAAAGTTACAAAAGTTTAGATAAAAAAAAAGTTACAAAAGTTTAGATAAAAAAAAAGTTACAAAAGTTTAGATAAAAAAAAAGTTACAAAAGTTTAGATAAAAAAAAAGTTACAAAAGTTTAGATAAAAAAAAAGTTACAAAAGTTTAGATAAAAAAAAAGTTACAAAAGTTTAGATAAAAAAAAAGTTACAAAAGTTTAGATAAAAAAAAAGTTACAAAAGTTTAGATAAAAAAAAAGTTACAAAAGTTTAGATTAAAAAAAAGGCAGTCAAGATACTTGTCTGACAGTCTGTAAATAGGATGAGATAAAAGCAACAATATACTTTAATTACTATATAACATTACCTTAATATTTTTAAATTATCAAGATTAATAGCTACCTATTTATATTGTTGTATTACTTTTTAATCTTGAAACAAAAACACCAAGTTGATTTTGAAGTTTTCTTCTTTCAGTTCTTGAAGCCATTTTTAATTTATACAACAAATACTTTGTTGCTTTTATAGGATTATAACTTTATTATATTATATAATTCATTAAAAATAGTTCAAATAAAAAATGATCATCATGATTAATGTCTATTAATACTTAGAAGCTATATGAGTGGATAAAAATCTTTGAAGCAAATCTATTATCTAACCATCTAGCTTTCTCGCAGCGAACACAACATTTCAATTCTACATTTTCTCTTATACAAAAAAACTCCTTACTACAAACAACATCAATATACGCTTTATGGAGTTTCTTCCACGAAATTCAATTACAAGCCATTTTCATACAACTTGCTTTACAAAGAGTGCAAAATTGTTCTGTTAAATTGTGTTCTTCAGAGTTTTAAAATTCCAGAAAATTGGAGCTGATTATGGGCTATCCTGAATTTAGCCCTAACCCACCCCTTAATAGGATATGCCCTAAAACACACCCTAACTTTAAAAAATCATCAAAAGTATGTTAATTTTGTGCTGAAAAGAAATGTAAGCTGCTACTTTTAAGGCTTGATAAAAAAATTGTTTGAGAAAATTCGCCCTTAGAATACCCTGAACTACTAAGGGACCCTTAAGTCATTTTAAGGTGGGTTCAGCTACAGAAATTCAAAGCTTAAAACTATGTAGGAAGAATATTAATTTCAGTAGTAGAACGCAGTTTTTCATTGTTTAACAATTAGTGGCGTTAGACAGTTTCTTTAGTTTTATTTAGTTAGACAGTTTCTCATTATCCTATAATGTTAAAATATAATTCAAGTTTATTTCATTCATTTAATTTAGCAAGAAAATGATTGTTTTTACTTATTGGTCTATTTCCTGATTCTACAAACTGATTTAGCACTTCCATCAGCCATCAAATAAATATTAATTTAAAATGCAAGATTTTTCTTATATTTTCAAGATTTTACTATATCTATACTTGTTTTCAATCGCTTGTAGTTTTTCCTGACAAATATCATTAACAATGTTAATTTATTTTGTCTTAAGTTCACATATTCAGTATTATTATCTTAGTAATAAAACAGCAAAAGGCACCCAAAATTCTGTACCAAAATTACTGCATTCTGGGTAGAAATTACTTGCAAAGGAGTAGACACAACATTAATATCAAATATTTCATAACATATACTGAAAAAGATGAAGTACATTCAAGTTATTTTTTAAATGGTATCTAAGATTCTTTACAACTTTCACATGCACAAAGTTAACTTTAATTATTCCTATAGATTCAGAAAAGAAAAAAGAAAAAAAAAGCTACATAAACACTTTTAAGAGTGTCATAAAATTGTAGAACTGATGACAAGATAACAAGAACCAATAAATAAAAAAGGATGCTGTAATACAATAAGTAAACAAGATCATAAAAATGAAAAAAAGAACTCTGCACAAACCAAACAACCATTGGGTGAACATAAGACAGTGTGACTTTCAAAATTCTTTTCTAATTAGGTTTTCACCAAATATATTGCAAAGAATTACAATGAAAACAAGTTTTAGTCAGATATACATTTTGAATAAATAATTACAAATTAGCAAAAGTTACCATTAAAAAAGTAACCCCTGAGGCAATTATGTCATCTTTGGTTAGGTTTGATTAGTCCCTTTTGAAAAATGAAAACAAACATTAAATTTAATTAGAAAAAGTCCAAGGCAAACATGTTTGTTTTGGCAAGGATTTAATACCCCTAATTAAAAATGCTGACACATTAAAAATAATAAAAGAAATAAACCTATACAAGAGATACTGTGGTGTGACAAAGTCCTATGCTGTAAGAAAGTCCTAATGTAACAACTGATAAATTTTGTATTTAAAATAATTATTTTGAGAAAATACTTTTTGTTATTTTAACTAAATGTTTTTGAAGAAACTTTCCATAAAAAATTGACTGGATTGGTGGAGAATTCGGCCAATCAGAGTATTTGTTCCACCGAGATGTAAATAGTCAATATAAGTTAATGCCATTTTGAACATTGCGTCAAAAATTGTATAGTGAAGATTTAGGTTTTTTATTGTAAAAATTTTGTTGTTAAAAAACTATTTTGATCAATAATGGCACATGAACGTGGTAAGTTTGGAATTTGCATGTAAAAACGATTGATTTACACGTAAAAACTAATATTTTTAAGAAAAAGTTGATGTGACTTTTTTTTTTCCTCTTTTTTACTGCATACAAAAGAAAGTCCTAGCCTTACAAAAATAATTTAATTTTTTGTTTAAGGCCCAAAAAGATCCTACAAACCATATTCACAACAGGATATGGATGAAGCATTGGATAAAGTAAAAAAATAAGACTATGATAATATAGGCAGCATATAAATTTTGTAAAATACCTAAGACAACCCTTGTTCAACGAACACAAGGTCGAGCAAACAGTCAAATAGGGCGTCCAACAATTTTTGATAAGAACGTAGAGGTTAAAATTAAAACTGGCTAATTGATATGGCCAATGTTGGTATGCCAGTCACAAAGAAACTTCTTCTTAAGGGTGTATCTATTTTAGCACATAAAATGAATCTTGACCAAAAAGTAATTGGCACTTGTTGGGCATGCAATTTTTTCAAAAGACATCTTTCGATTCGAAAGGCTCAGACCCTTCCAAAACACAGAACACTTGTTTCCAAACAAGATATTAAAACGTGGTTCCAAAAAATAACAGAGTATATGGATAAAAATGATTTATTGTCTGTGTTTGAGGATCCTAATTGAATTTGGAACCTTGATGAGTCATCTTTTGATCTGTGCCCATCTATTAAAAATGCAATTGGACAAAAAAATAAACGATTGTATAACATCACTGCAAATAGTGATAAAGAAAGTTTCTCAGTTATGATAACCGTAAATGGAATTAATTTATTTGCACCACCTTTGGTTTTGCATCCATATAAACAGTGAATTCCAGAAATTGCAGCTGACTTTCCTAAAGATTGGGTTATGGGTAAATCAGCCAAAGGTTACCAGATGTCCCAAACATTTTACGATTATATATCTGGACCTTTCATTGAATTTTTTAAAAAAAATAGTGTCCTATTGCCAACAATTTTATTTTTTAGATGGCCACAAATCACATTTGACCTTAGATTTGGGACAATTTTGCAGAGAAAATGGTATTGTCATCATTTGTTTGCCACCTAATTGCACCCATTTTGCACAACCATTGGACTGAGTTTACTTTCATGTTGCAAAAGATATTTGGACTGACATTGTCACAAAATGGAGAATGCTAAACCTTGGAGTTGCTCTACCAAAAAGGACATTTACACCTGCTCCAGACTGCAATTGCAAAAACACAGGAAAATCCAACTTTAATACCAAATGGATTTAAATGCTGCGGTTTGTGTACTTTTTTACTAGAAAATTTGGAACTTACAAAAGTCCCTTTAAGTGTACAAGAAAATGAAATTCAAAGGGATCCTAAAGAATCCGCTGAAACTCCAGTTATAGCCGAGTTGTTAAGTCCAATTGATAAGGCCAAAAATGATAAGGCCAGAAACTGATACGACAGATGAGCAATTAAAATTTTTTAGAGCCCATCGTAATTTTATGTATTGGACAGGTGCAAATAGAACAAGAAGCCTTATTTTTTTACTGGCAGAAGAAAATGGACAAAATAGAGGGTGTTGAATCCACAACTCGAGAAAAGAACATGGTTCTAGAAACGCTATTAGAGGAAATTCCAGTAAGTAATGAGAACTTGACACAACCAGAATCAACAATTGAATATGAGACAGCTTTAGCACCAGTTCAAGGACCTTTGCAAGCAAATGACAATGTTTTCAATTCAATATTTGTTAGTCCAGAAGAATTTCAGAGTAAAAAAGTACCAAAACAAGCAACAAGAGTTTCATCAGTCATTACATCTGACGAATATATTGCTAGTTTAGAGGAGAAAAAGAGAGCTAAAGAAGAATCAGAAAGACAGAGAATTGAGAGCAAGAAAGCAAGAAAGAAAGAGGAAAAAAGCTGAAAAAGAGTCTGAGAAACAGGAAAGAAAGCGAATTTGGCTAGAAAATTTGAAAGAAAAACAAGAAAAAGCAGTTAAAAAGTCTAAAACTAAGTAAAATTATATGTAGAATAATGGAAAGAAATTTTTAATTTTATATTATGTGTAGAATCAACAAATCTCTGTCAGAAAAATAATGTCTTTAGTGTATTAGTTATTTTAATCTTCAAGAAATATATAATACTAAAATCGAACTACATTACAGCTTAAATAAAGACTTTTTTTAATCTATTCACGCCTAAAATAGGGTAAAACTGAAAATTTATTTATTATTCTACAATATTATCAAAAAGCAAGAATTCAAATTCATTATTTTTTAGTATTAATTCGCTCTTATAAATTGAGATATCGAAAACTAGGATTTTCTTACGTCACACCACGGTAGTAATATTACTAACAATACTGCCCATTACCAGTAATTTAAATAACCAATATGGTGCTAGAAAACATTTGTTCCTGAGATAGTAAAATGATAACAAGCCTGTTAACATAATGTTTTAAGTAGCTAGCAACACAAAAAATGTATCCTACTGTCTGAAAGTTTAAATAAAACGTAATTCTTCAAGCCATTACAGTAATTCAGCTTTGAATTACTTGATGAATGTAACTTTTTTTACTTTAATAACAAGACTATTTCTGTAGAAATCACTTTAATACACAGATACTTGTATTTTCTTAATTGGCAAAACTGTCATATATTTCTTAAGCTGAGAGTCAAAATAAGACATACTTTAACACTAGAAAAAGTATGCTTTAAGATAAAAGAACTCTTAGGATAAATAAATAAAAAAATCTTTAAGTTAAACAAACATTTATCAACAAAAAATGTTCAGTGTGACAGGATATTATAAAAGTTTATGAATAATGCAATTTTCATACTTTTTAGAGTTTATGCAAAATGAAACATGAAGGTTCAGCAGATAGAAAACTATAACTCTAAACTTAAAAATACTTTAAATTGCATTATGTTAAGCATTTTTCTATTGCATTTATATTGGTGCTTCTTGAGCAAGAACTTTTTACTTTTTTTCTTTGAATAATTTTGTAAATACTAGTTGGCAAGAAGCAGCGGTAATTATTTCTAAATTTTCATCTTTTCTTATGGATGTTAAAGAGGTTTATCAATGTAAAAAAAATGAGCATAAAAATTAATAAACGAGCATATAAATAAATATAAATAATTAGCATACATATAAATAATTAGCATACAAATAAATAAATATAAATATAAATTAGCATACATATAAATAAATATAAATAATTAGCATACAATATAAATAATTAGCATACAATTAGCATACAAAAAAGGGCAAAAGCAAGAGCATGCATTTGTCCAACTCTAGTTATTACTCATTAGCAACTTGATTTAAATACCTTCAATAACTTATGGCATACCTTTAGACGAATTCAATACCTTACGGAATACTATTGGCTTAATTAAACTCGGAAATTTTTATAGTAACTGCAATACTGCTAGTTGACAAAAAAAAAAAGGTTTTACAGGATTTTTTCATAGTGTGATGTTATATAAGATTTTAAAAAATTACCCATTAATGAATTTCATAAAAGAACTACATCAATATATTAAGGCTTCTTATTCTTTCCGGTTTTTTCCAAACAGAGGCCTTAAAGACAAGGAACAAAAAACAATAGGTTATGGTTAATTTATTATCAAAATGTATATAGAATGTAGATTGCTTGCTAGATTATCTTCATAACTTTTAAGAACTAATACTATGAAAACTTTTTTAACAAATCGTTTTAAATGATAAGTAAGACCATAAGTTTGAGTTTCAAAAACAGTGTATTATTCAATATTGTTAACGACTGTTTTAATGTTTAATAAAATTTCTTTGTTATTATCTTTTTTGGAATAATATTTAATACTTCAGTAATTGCATCAATGCTTGTTATTTATAACTTATTGCTTTCAAAAAGCTATGGGAAAAGTACTTCACACAAGATACATCAGGTAGATTTTCTTTTACATATCTAACTTTATATTCTTAAATTTTGTGAACAGAACCTGTTGTGATCAACATTTTCTGAAAAGTAAACAAAAGATTTTTGTTTGAGAAAGTTTTTCTCTGTAAAGTTAAGTGCAATTGGAAAAAGTGACAACTAACTTTTGCTCCGGTGATAACTTTGAACCTCATCCTAGATAACATATTGATAATTTTCAGCAAAATCTCGTAAAATTAAGCATTTCTCTTACTTAAGACTTTCTTTGCAGTTGAGTATCTTTTTAAGTAACGTCTTTGTGTTTTTATAACATACGATTGTGTGGTAAGGGTTTCAATGCTACTGCAAAAGAAGTCATTAAATTTATTGAGTGGTAGTATTTGTAACACTAGTGGTGAAAGCCAAAGTAATTTTATAAAGGTATTAAACTTAAATATTTCTCACTTTGTGATTCCCACTCCTCCTGTCAACTAAAATCTTCATCAGCTTCTACTGCTCTTTTGCAATGTTTGCTGCATGGTTTCAAACCCGGAGTCACATTTAAATTCTTTTCTTATAAAAGCCAAAGTCAAGGGAATTCTTTAAGTTCCCTAAAAAAACAAGTTTAGATAAGTTTTAAAAGTAATCGAAATCTTAACAACTATTATAAATCTCCACAAAACATTTTCCTTTCTATTCCCATAAGAGATCTATTGTAACTATAATAAATGCTAGATTAACTTTTACGGAAGTCTTTTTACTTTTCCTTTTGCGTTTTAAAAGGATTAAAACATTTTATTATTCCTCAAAATATTTTAAAAGCACTGCTAATGATACCACATGTAATTCTTATTTACATTTTATATATAAATAAGAATTACATGTGGTATCATTACTTATTTATATTTTATATATGAATATATTTTTCTTTCATATTTGCTTGCTACATAATTATGTTAAAAAATTTTAATTTTATATGTTTTACTATTTTATTTCTACAAATGTTAACTCAAGTATAGGCTTCTTTAAAGAAAATAGAAATACAAAAAAGTTACCATTATGTTTTTTCATAATACACTCCTTCATTTGCTTATACTTTAAAAAAAGGCATCACCAGGACCATTTTCAGAGGAGGGATGAGGACATTTTTAAAAAGCTTAAATTAAACTGCCTAAAACACATTAGTAGTTTTTTGAAACTTATATATGGAGGTAAGCATTTAATGACTTGGAATATTAAAAATGCATTCAAGAGCAACAAAACTATTTAAAACTTGAAACTTTATAGAAAAAATTTGAAAACTAAAATGTAAATTTAATTCACTCCTTTTATAAAATATATTTCAGATATATTTCAATAATTCAACTTCAATAAAGCATATAATAATGATAAAACAAAAAGGAAAATTATAACAATAATAATAATAAAAAGAAAAACAATATAAATAAAAATAATAAAACTTATGAGAAAAAAAGCAATATTAAAATAAAAACAATTAATAATAAAAACAGAAGCAAGAACAAATGTAACAATAATAAAAAGAATAAAAAATAATAATAAAAATAAAAATAAAAAAAAAAGTAAAAAAGATAAAAAAGAAAAAGTTAAATAACGCAAATAATAACATAAAAACAAATTAAAACATTAGGAAAAACCATAATAAAGAAAAAAATAACAACAAAAAAAAGGAAAAAATACAATTATAATAATGTTAACATAAAAAATACAAAAAATTAAAAATAATAATAATAATAATAACAATAATACTAATACTAATAATAATAATAATAATAATAATAATAATAATAATAATAATAATAATAATAATAATAATAATAATAATAATAATAATAATAATGATAATCAAAATAATAGTAATAATAACAACAATGATAATATTGATAATAATAATGATAATAATGATAATAATAAAAATAATAATAATAAAAATAATAATAATAATAATAATAATAATAATTATAATAATAATGATAATAACAATAATAACAACAATAATATTAATAAAATAATGATAATTATGATAAAAGTAATAATAATAATATTAACAATAATAATATTAACAATAATAATAATAAAAATAATAATAATAATAATAATGATAATAAAAATAATAATGATAATAATAATAATAATATTAATAAAAAGAATGATAATATTAATAATAAGAATAATAATGACAGGAGAGGCCGAAGAAATACAAGAGCAGAATCAAGGTATGACCAAAGAGACTACCTGAACTTGTTTGATTAGAGATACTGTAGTCAAAACTGTTTATCAGAAGATTTTTTTGGCACAAAATACTTGCCTCCTTGATTAACACAACATAGGCTAATTTCTTTTTCTTTTCTTTTTTTTTTAGTTAAAACTACAACAGTAATTATATTTCCTAAGCCCTTGTTAAATAAGGCTCTCTCGCTTATATATTCCCAAGAAAATTTAACACACCTTCAGCTATTTCGACCCCTCCAGTCATAAGCGCTTTAGAATAGTTAATTTACTTTTTTTTAAAGATAAATCCTAATTTGCCATTTGTTCTTCAAAAGCGCCATAACAAGTGTTTTATTTCAGAGTGAATACGGAAACTCAAGGGTAATTTACAGTTACTTCAATAAACGATTTATAAATACTTAATATTGAGCATTCTGCAATTTCATATGGATTGACCCTATCATGAATGGATTAAAAGTCCACTTATATCTGAAATATACTCTCTGTAGTCAAAATATTTAGTTTAAAACTGAAAAGCATTATATAGAAATTTTTTTAGAGACTAATTGCATCTTGCTTCATTTCTGCACATGGCAAACTTGTTTACTGCAGCCTTTTGAATTAAAAATAATGTTAAAATAACTTAAAGAATAGTCAGTTTTTTTAAATATATTTTTTAATAAACCGATATAATATTGTCAGAATATTTCCTAAGTGCATAAAAGTGATTTCTTGAGATACTTGAAATATGAGATATTCAAGATAAGATGAACTGAACTACAGATAATCTCATAAATCTCATACTTTCTAAAGGTGAAGAAATCTTAAAATGTTATACACATCAAAGAAATTTCAACTCACATGCAAACCAAAAAAAAATGATTAGGTGCAATTTTTACAGAATCTACACATTAATCTTTGATGGTTTAGTTGGATTTGTCGTGGGAAAGAGCATGGTTTTCAGCTTTGTCTCCAGATAAACTGAGATAAACTTGTTTAAATTTTGTAATAATAAAAACTGTTTTATGCTTGACTTTTTAGAAATTCTCTTTTTAACAAAACCTATACAAACAATAACATCTAAGTTAAGTCTAGAAAGGAAAAACCTCAGGAAGCATGAAGTGATGAGCCAACACCCTTAAATGACTCAGATTATCTCCTAAGTTGAATGACCTTATAAGAGATATGGATCTTCCAAACAAATAGACAAAAGATTTAGGTTCAAGATTACAGAGGTGGACTATCCTAGCAAATTATGTTCATACATGTAGTTTTCTATAGAATGACCTTCATAAAAAACTAATTCCCTTCTTTGACCAGAAAGATGATATTGCTAATTGTAGCAACATATGTGGTTAACTGTCTGCCATAATTATAAATCATAATCCAGATGAGTGGAGGTAGTTTGTTAGTGCCTCCAGAATGTGCTGGATAAAGCAATCAGTTTCCATCACTTGCAGTAGCTTAACCAGTTGCACTGATAGTGACATGAAAACATGAAAGAGCTCCTAAATGTGTTATCAATTGTCCATTTGTGCTGATCTGAAAGTGTTTGCTACATAACTTGGTCTTTAAGGTGGATTTACTAATTATTGGTTCTTCCCACATGAATGGGAAAATTGTGCAAAAGAAGTGTATTGTATCAAAAGATACAGGTCACTACACTGGCAGATTCATTTTCTACACTCTTATCTGAATTTCTTTTCACAAAATTAAGAAGTGGTGAGATGTTAAGAACTATTTGGAAAAAAAAGTGTATTTTGCGAATGTGTTTTTTTTTTCATAACAACTTAATGTAAAACAGTGCTGCAGCTCAGATGAGGAGGGTATAGAACCCTTGACTCTCATCCTATCTTTCTAAAACAAAAGACTAGATATTAAAATGAAGTAAAGTTTGTGTTGACACATTATTACTATCAAGAGACCATACATGCTTGCTTTATTTTGTGTAATAGTAAGACTTTTATGACCTTAGGAAACCTCTAAATATTACCTTAATGAATTAAATAATTTCGGGTAGCATTACAGTAAATAGACTCTAAGAAAAAAATAAATAAACAATTGTCTTTCATCCGATATCTTCAAATCAGATTCACTATATTTTGGGGGAAAAGAATTGTCCATTACTTTTAGCTTTTCTCAATTCAATTTCAAATATCATGTATTGCTTTTGATTTTGTTTTTTAGTCCGTACTTAATTAAAAATAATTCAAGTTGTTGTGATAAAAGCTTATTAATCCTATTCTCTTTGCAACAGTAATACAGGTACTCTGTAAATTTATTTTCTTCCATCTCAAATTAGTTACTTCTTTAAAGAAATTAAGTTGAGCTGATTATTGCTTCAAAATGTATAGTTCAGTTAATGATGTGCTTATTTACAGCTAATTCTTCATTCAATAGCAATATTGAATGAAGAATTAGCTACTACTTGAGTAGTGCAAATGTATGAGTATTTTTTTTAACTTTACATTTTCTTTGTTATTTTCTTAAATTTTAGTTCTACTGCATACTAAAAGTATATTTTTATGCAATTCTTTTATTCCAACTTTGTACACTTACTTACTATAAGAATGGTAATAAAATTTACAGTATTTCCCAGAAATAGCAATAAAATGAGTAAAACTCGCTTTTCTTAACCATTTTGAGTGGAGTATCTTAAAATATGTAGTTTTTGAAAAATGAATACATTTTTGTAGTTTTAACTCATGAAGCAAAAGTAAAACCAAAAATCTTACACTTACCCAAAAACCATAAATTTTCAATGGCTCTGACTTTGGGGCACATTTTTGAAGGAATACTAATTTAACATGCTTGGATTATCTGGTAAAGTTATTGAATTTATGTTATTGAAAGGTGAAATAAGTTTTAAAAAAATGCAATAAAATTACAAATAATAAATGCAATAAATCTGGTATAAGATGCAAACTTAAGTTGACCATGTACTCTACCAAGCTTTTTGACTTTATATTTGCTCTTGGGAATGGGAATAAATTACTCTAAAAGAACACAAATGGTAAGCCAAATACCTAAGAAACAAACATAAAATGCTTAAGAACCAAACAACAAAGGACCTTACCAGCTATGTTTAGCTATGAAGAAGCATGTAAAACCAAATAATTTTTTAAAGCCAATTCAATTATGCATTAGCTTGAGTAAAAAATTTGTTTGTGCAACTGTTTGTTTACAGTTTAGATCTTAAGTTTATTACTACTTCAAATATTGAGAAATAAAAGCAAAAAACAAAAAGAGCCATTAACATGATAAGCTGAAGAATTATTTTACATGTACAAGTAATTTGAAAATGTGATGGTAAAGAAAATCTTTAGCAATTTTTTTTGGTTGTTTTTTATATTTATTTTCTTTCTCTTGTTTTCCTTTTGACTGAGAATTATTTTTTCAGGTTAGAATTATTTTGTTCTCCAATTTTAAACATTGGGAGAAAAACAGTTGTTAACTTTATCAAGAAATAATTACTGCTAATATAATAACTAATTCTTTAAATAATTTATTTTTAAAAACAATTCAATTAAATCATTTAGGAAAAAAAACAAATAAAATAAAAAAATAAAGTGTATTTTAAAAGTAATCATTGTTTAAAGTATGTTCACTAATTCGAACGTAAACTTTATTTGGTACAACTTTTGACTTATTTGAATAAATATAAATTTTTCCATTTTTTGATGTTAGAAATCTTCATGTTGTAGTGGACTTTCTTCTCTGTATTTTTATTAAATGCATTTTGATTTAACTATTTTTTTTATATGCATCTTGATAAAAATTCTTTTATTTTTGGCATATTGATAACCACTAGCACTAAAACTCATTAACAAAAACATGGAATCAGGGAAAGCAAAATTTCAGTAATGCTTTATCCGCAAAAGCTAAAGGATGTCTGAAGATTCTGTTTCATTCATAAATTAAATATAGTGTCACTACATTAATAAAATGGAAAAAGAGCAGTTAGCTACATATTTTAAGATACTCCACTCAAAATGGTTAAGAAAAGCGAGTTTTACTCATTTTATTGCTATTTCTGGGAAATACTGTAAATTTTATTACCATTCTTATAGTAAGTAAGTGTACAAAGTTGGAATAAAAGAATTGCATAAAAATATACTTTTAGTATGCAGTAGAACTAAAATTTAAGAAAATAACAAAGAAAATGTAAAGTTAAAAAAAATACTCATACATTTGCACTACTCAAGTAGTAGCTAATTCTTCATTCAATATTGCTATTGAATGAAGAATTAGCTGTAAATAAGCACATCATTAACTGAACTATACATTTTGAAGCAATAATCAGCTCAACTTAATTTCTTTAAAGAAGTAACTAATTTGAGATGGAAGAAAATAAATTTACAGAGTACCTGTATTACTGTTGCAAAGAGAATAGGATTAATAAGCTTTTATCACAACAACTTGAATTATTTTTAATTAAGTACGGACTAAAAAACAAAATCAAAAGCAATACATGATATTTGAAATTGACTCAACAGAAAGTAATTTACGTAAACTTTAATTTCTTTTGAGTTCAAAAGCTATTGTAAGCCATGGGAAAATTAGCACATTCAGTACTTGATTACAAACATTACTTATTTGATGAACTACCTGAAAAATAAGAAATTAAAACTTTGATATAAAAATAATTAAAACCCCAATTTATGATAAAAGCAAACTTTTTATGAGTAAACTACTTGTATACTAGACCACAGTGAAAAAGGCTTATTGCAGTGGACTATGAGAAAGAAAAAAAAGTAAACAAAAGTCACCTGAAAATAGGAATCAGATGATGAACTAGCTATCACCAAAATAATAGGAACAGTAGAAATACAAACTTGTGTTCAACAGCAACAAGTTATGTGATCAATAGAATTCTTTTGTTACAGATGTTTTATTACTACAAATTTATGCAACCAGTTTTTCAATAGTACTTTATGCCACCAACATTGTTAAACACTAATTGTTAGCTAGTTGTTTCCAATATCATTCACCAGAACCACCACCGCAATTCATCTTAAAAACATATTACTTTAAATTATGTACAGTAAAATTATGACTTTGGAATTATGTTAATCCAAATATTAAGTTTTATAGATTGTTTTAAATTTCTATTAAAATTTCTTTAAATTTCTTTTTTCAATTAGAAAAAATAATATAATGAAAATAATAGCAACAGTAAAAGTGATAAATATTTTGCAATAAAAACAAACCTAAAAAGAATTATAATAAGAACTTAAAAAAAAAAGAAGAACAAAGGCAAAAATAATAGACTATGTAAAGTCAATATTAATAAAAATAAGAAGAACAACAATATAAACAATAATTATAACGATAATAACAACAGTAATAAAAGCAACAGCATTACAATAAACAATACAATCATAAGAAGAATAAAAGTTACAATATTAACTATAAAAACATGAATATTAAAAAAAATGATAAGAAAAATAATTATAACAATAGGAATAATTTAAGTAAAAAAATAAATATAAATAATAAAATAAATTAAAAGAAAGATAATTATAACAACAAATAATGAAAAGAAGTTTAAAAATAGAAAAACAGAATAATAATAACAAGAATAAAAATGAGAATAAGAAAATTTACAAAAATAATAATAATAATAATAATAATAATAATATTAATATTAATAATAATAACAACAACAACAACAACAACAACAACAACAAAAATAGTTATAAAAGCATGCATAATATAAAAAGATAACAATAATAATAATAATGATAATAACAATAACAAAAATAAATATTAAAAATATACATCATATATAAAAAAGTAACAATAATAATAAAAGTAAAAAGAGTAACAAGTATAACAAAAGTTATAAGAAAATTATAATAATATTACAATAAGAAGGAAATACAAAAACATTAACAACAATAAGAATAAAAATAATAATAAGCATACTGTGTTTTTACAACTTAGTTTAAACGTTGAAGTTTTTATTTATTCCTCAAACTTTTAATTATCTTGTTTTTGCAAGCAATAGTCTGATTGAGATGTTTAAATCTTGCCCTTAGCTTAAGATTTTCCTTTAACACCTTTACATAGAGTTGCAAAAAAAACCGTTTTTTTTTAATTGTGTGTTTTTTTTAGATTAAAAAAAATTATTTACTTTTATTTAATTTCTATTTTTATTATAAATGTAATACAATATATAATAGTAACATGATATATGATAAATATATAGTACATCACTTGAAAAATTTATTTTTAATTAACAAAAGACTCTGTATTCTGGCTTTCTTGTTCATTAAAGTCTTCTATTGTAAAGTCAAATCCGTATTCTTCAGAGTCACTTGATACCTCTGACTCTAAACTCTGTGAAGTATCATTGTCCAGAAAAAATTCTTGGCTTTTACTTGTTGATGATTCTGCATTACATTTTAGATTTTTGAGTTGTAAATTATGTAATATAAATACTAATTTTGAAGCTCTGTCATTTGTTAATCTATTCTGTTTTTGATTGTGGATCCAAGATTGTCTACTAAATGATCTTTCGACTGCAGCACTTGTTGGTGGAAGTAATAAAACTTTACTTGCAATATTTGATAGTATTGGAGCACAAGAACAACATATTCCCTTCCACCAACTTACAGGAGATGAATGTTTTACTGAAGCCCATATAGAAGGTTTTGCAAAAAGTCCTTCGTTTGATCTTTAATCAGCTATCTCACCCAAAATTTTGTCATCACATTCTTTAATAGAAGAATCCATTTTTCCTAATTTATGTAGCGTTTCAATGGCATCAATCTAAAGAAGATGTTTTAAATAAGGCATCTTAATTCATTTTAAATATAATTTCCTTTTTTTTCAATTAATTTAAATGAGGATTAAATTCTGAAAATACTCACCATTTCATCTCCAGAGATATGACATCCTTTATAACGTGGATCCACTAAATTTGCAGCAAGATGAATGTTTCGAATGTGAAATTTCCTTCTTTTGGCAATTATTTCCATCATAGCATTTGCCTCCCTTTTTAGAATCGGACTGCAAACGATATTGTCGTGAAAAGACTTTTCTAAATCTGAAAATGTTTTTTCAACAATTGAGAGACTTATTTTATCTCCTTCAACTGCTGCAATGGCAATGGCTATTGGTTTTAATAACTTGATAAACCCATCCACTTTATCCCAGAACACTTCTGACAACAATAGGTTTTGAATAGGCTTAGCAAGAGATTTTGCTTCATCGTCAATAGCTAATCCCCGTAGTGCTAATCTGTTGTTATGAAGACTTTCCATACAATGTATAATTGAAGCCCATATTTATTTATAATTAAATATTTTCATATTTAATTATAAATAAATATGGGCTTCAATTATACATTTTCCATACAATGTATAATTGAAGAATATATTTATTTATAATTAAATATTTATTTGCCTAATGTTATTTCCATACTAAGTATTATGATTTATAATGTAATATAAATTTTTTAAAAATTTATAATAATACTTTTTATGTTTTATGTTTTTATGTTTAATTTTATTATAAAATTAATTTTTAACAAACCTAGTTGTTACTGGAAGCTTTAGTGATTGTTGAATGATTTGTCCTGATTTCTGCTGATGTTGTTTTAACAAAGCTGATAAAATTTGAGAGTTCTTTATCCCTTTTACCACCATTGTGCAATTTCTTTGGGAATCTGCTATTGATTTCAAGTTACTCACATCAGTAAAAATTAAATTTAAGGTATGTGCCAGGCATCCATAAGGATATATGTGAGGAAATTCAGTAACTATTAGTTGCCATGCTTTTTTCATATTGGCTGCATTATCAGTACAAACACCAAGAACTTTCATAGGTCCAACATCGCATATTATTTTTTTAACTATATTTGCCATATATTCGCCAGTATGACTTTCTGCGCCTAAATAAAGAGTTATACGTTTAATAATTATAATAAACTATAAAAATTTTAATATTTTTGAAAAACTTTACAACTTTGGAGAATATAAAATAAAACTTGCTATCTGACAATTCTGAAGACATGATAACTAAAATTAATCTAAAAAGACTACCTGTTTCTATGCTGGTCCAAAATATAGGTTGAGGTACCGTTACAACAAAATTAATGATTCCTTCATTCCTGTAAATAGTAAAATCTATCTTTATTACTGATTTTTATTATTTATGAATTATACACATGAAGTTAGAATGCACCTAAATTATATATGTGTAGCTTACATTGTTACATAATTTTGTTATATAACATTTAAAAGTATCTAGGTATTGGATACTCCTATACTAGTGCACAAATCAGAACATAGATAAATAGTCCTACTATTTTAAATCATATTTTCCTTGCCTGATATTGCTCCACCCATCACACAAAATTGCTACACTTAAAGCAGTTCCCACAAGTTCTTTAACGGTAGTTGAGGTTTCATTATAAACCCTTTCAAGTAGGGAATTAGACAACATATCACGGTTAGGTAATTTAAATGCAGGTCTCAATTTTGCAAAGCTGTCTATCCATAGTTTATTTTCAAAAACTCTTAATGAGCACCCAGTACCATAGACAGCGCGTGCTAAATCCATTTGCGATTCATCCTGTAAAAACATGAAATTTACAAAAAATGTTATTACAAAAATTACTTATGTACTAAATAAAGTTTGCTAAATATTTGAAAGTATTAAATATTCTAAATATAATTCTTACTATTTGTTCATTAGTCATTTTGTCCGAGAAAATGTAGGATGCAATTTTATTTTTCTGAGGTGTGAATGGAACTCTTGTTGAAGAATGCAATCATTTCAAGGGAGGCTTATCTGAATTGGTTTTATTTGGCTTACAGTCTCCAAACTTAGGCGTTGTAGACCTACTTTGGTTTCCACAACAGCTTGGGGTTCGAAAGAAGGACTCAATTGGAATTTGCAATATAGCAGATAATAAACATATTTTTTCCTTTTTTTCCATACATTGAATAGGTAAGTTTTCAGGAATATCTTCTTCCATCATTAGTTCAGTTTGAACTTTCTTTTGTTTAAAAGGCATATCGTTCAAATATTTGTTTTCTATTAGATCTCCACATTTCATAACCTTTTGCAATGTGCTCGGTCATTCGAGTGCCATTTTTTGATAGCTTTAAGCTGCAAAATTTGCATATAACTTGTTGAATTTTAGAACCTCCAGATTCTAAAGGTGCCTCATTGAACAATGTAGCTACAAAACATTTCTTTCTGCCTGGCATTTTTTTTTTTAGGTTTCTTTTTTTTTTTAAATAAATATAAACAATATTTTTAAAATTGTTTAATATTAAGTTTTTTTCATTAGTTATACAAACTTAGTTATTGTGCTATTTTTATTTACTTGAATACTTTTTGAATAAATAAAATTTTAGCTATCTAATTGCAATTTGAATAAACATTTTAAAAAAATGATTTAAATTTTATAAACTCAAATGAATCCAAGATAAAAAAACTTATAAAAAACAAAATTAAATCTTCAAAATAAACCAAACTATTTCAATTTTAAATTCCAATAATTAAAACTAGTTAAAATTTCAATTTTAAACTCTGTTTAAAATTGAAATATATAAAATAAAGAAATAAACTATTAAAATTTTACAAAAGTAATAAACAAAAGTAAATAAAGCATTAAAGTAAATTTTATATAACTGTTGGTTCATTTTTGTATTTTGCAATGCAGTGATATTTCATTCATTTTTATGAATGAAATAACACTGCTGAAATAACATTTTTATTTCATTCATTCAGTAGTGTTATACTTACAATTAACTAGTAGCTACTAGTATAGTTTTTTTGAGATATATTAAAAAAATTACTTAATATTTTTTTTAATATTTAATACTGTTTTTTTTTTTAATATGCATTTTATTTAATAGAAAACATTCATATTTTGAAGGTTTAATGCCTCTGAAACTGTTTCAAGTATTATTAATATCTTAAATTTAATAAATACTAAAAAAATAAAAAATAAAAAAAAACTATAAAAAACAGTTTTTAAGAAGAAAAAAACCGTTTTTTTTTGGGTTGCAACTCTATAAATTTGTAAGAAATATTATATAGGGTAAAATACATTACATTTAATAAAAAACATGTATATTTTGAAGGTTTACTGACGCTGTAACTTTTTAAAGGATAATTGATATATAAAATTTAATGGACACCGAAAAAAAAACAAAAAAAACCATTAAAAACATGTTTTTAGGACAGGCCTGTTTTTTTTGCAAAAAAAACGTGTTTTTTATAAAAAAAACGCGCATGTTTTTTTTGAGTTGCAACTCTACCTTTACATCCTCTCTACGCTTTCACATTTTTGTAGCAATATTGCTCGCCAAAATACTAAACTGCTGTTTTAGGGCTTTTGTTCTAGGAGACAACTGGTCAGCTCTTAACGTGGATAATGATGGTCTTGAATCAGATAAAGATAAAACACATATGTTTAGGAGATGAGTTAAGCTACAAAGATGAAATAGTGTTGTTTGAATTTGGGACTAACTGAAATGAATGTGTTGCTGGCAATACTGTTATTTGACACAAGAAAAGTTCATTGCAAAAGTCAACAAAACGTTTAGAAGCTCTTAAAATTTGCTAGCCCAATTTTTGGTTCTTTAACAAGAAGTTTAACATGACTTCTATAAATCTTGAAGCCATAAAGCTTATTGAGTTGTTTGATAGTTGTTTTTTGTGATTCGTCATTGTTATTGAATATAAACAGTGTATGTCCATTTCTTAAGTCTATGTCTATTTGTGAAGGCAATGTAAAGTTTGATGCTAGATATTTTTTTGCTGCACCGCAAAACACACTCATATTCTTTTTTGCACAATGATACCTTAAAATGCTAAATGCTATTATTTTTAAAATGAATAAAATTTTTTTAAGAGAATATTGTTTACTTTATTTTTATTTATTTATTTTTTTTAAACAGAAATCATTTATATCCGTTTCAGACAAAAACGCATGAATTGCTTGATAAGATGATAAAAGTGCACACAATTATTATTTGAAAATAATTACGAGCAATTTCGTCATAACATGAATATTATTTGCATGGTGAACTTTTTTTTTAAAAAAAAATGACCACATAATGCATCATAAAATGAACACCATCTGATACCTCATTCACTCATAATAATCATAAAATTTTTCATATGAAATTATGAATAAATTGAAACATTAAATCAGATTGTTAAATGATAGCATAATATTATTTTAAAAAATATCTTATTATTTAACAATGTTAAACAATAACAATAAAATAGATTTTACCATCATAGTTATAATTATGATAAAAAGTAACCAAACATAAACAAAAAAATTAAAAAAAAAAAAAAAAAAAGCAAGCTCAATTTAAAAATGTTAACAAAATAACTTGAAAATCTCCATTGGCAAAATTCTGTTGGAATTTTTAATCCACCACAATCCAAACAAAACAAACAACAACAACAACAACTATATTTAAATATAATGAATAATTACAACATTGAATATCAAAAAAAGCATTCAAAAACACAATAAAAACAACAAATAACAACAACATTAATACAAAGGTTTTAAAATTTAACAAAAGCAATAAACAAAAAAAAGTAGTAATCAATTACAAAAATGATAAGTGATAAAAGAAATTTAATAATATAACCACATTAACGTATAGCAAAGATAAAA
The DNA here is from genome assembly GCF_058129835.1 of Hydra viridissima. Classification (NCBI taxonomy): domain Eukaryota; kingdom Metazoa; phylum Cnidaria; class Hydrozoa; order Anthoathecata; family Hydridae; genus Hydra; species Hydra viridissima. The sequence continues at coordinate 6,861,497 of NW_028324310.1, forward strand.
AACCACAACAATAATTAAAGATATTGCAAAGTAAAATAGAAACCTTAACTAATACCAACAACAACAAAAGCCCTGTAACAACAAAAAAAAGCATCGTAAATGTGAAGAGAAAAAAAAAAAAAGAAACTTTAAAATCTGAAACAGATGATAAAAATATTACAGAAGTACAAGTAAAAAAACAAAACAAAACAAAAAAATTAAAAGCTTGATAAAAATATCAACAATAGTAAGTGATAAATAACAAAAATAAAAAAAACTTTAAGATATAACAATAATGAATACACTAAAAAAATGCCAGAATGTTGTGGATCTCGCATCCATAGAATGAAAATAAACGTATCCTTCCAGCCTTATATCTCTTGATGGTGAAAAATATGCAAAATGAGCACATCACTATGTCTGATGAATAAATTTTATCTCAAATTATTTTTTTGTTCCATAATCACCTCTTTTTTATTGTCCATTTTCAAGGAACTTAAAAGTCAAGTATCTTATCAAATTTAGACCAGGTGTCAACAGTTATCACTAGATTGATTGTTAAAATAAAAACATTATGCTTAACTCCATTATAAAATGTTTCAATGCTGAGATTTTCAAAAACTCATCATTTAATGTATTTCTAATGCCACTTAAAGTTATTATGGAAGTTCTTTGAGTTGGACCAGCAGTTGGAATCTGAGATAAGGGTTCTCCCAGCCAAACAGATGAAGGAGCGTTTATTGATTGACGTTTTCGTCCACGTGCTGTAACTGTTTCAAAATGTAGAGGTCAGCGTGACTCACAGATAACAGTATTATTGGTAACAACTAAATTAGAGATTGGAATGGCTTTTATCCATTTTTCACGCTCAACATTATCACTTGGAAATTGATGCACAGATACCTTACTAGCTATAATTCACAATATATCATAAACAACATTACATTTTCTCTTTAAAAATAGTCTAAGCGAGTAATTCTCTACAACCGTAAAAAACTAGGCCTGCACAAAAATTCCGGTTGCACGACGAATATGCCTGAAGTAAGAGGGGTGAGGGGGAGGGAGAGGGGAAGAGAGAGGAAAAGCGTAGGGGGTTAATTTTTTCCAAAATAAAACCCCCTCCCCTTTGGTCACGTGAATGTTGAACAATTCCATATTTTGTGCGGATCCAGCGTCCATAGAATGAAAGTCGTACATTCACGTGGGCCGATTCCTGGTGTATTATTGGTTTAGGCAAACAATCAGCATCTGCCACAAATGCCTATCCTCCTACAAGAGGTCTGCCCTAATGAGCTTACAATGGGAAGTACACTTACATTAGCAGGCTTTGAAAGTAGACATAAAAAAGGCTTCTGTGATACAAGTTTCAAAACCTGCAAATATCAGGAATAAACTAAGTTTTTGATTTGCTTTTTTGAGTTTTTGTTTGGCTGTTTTACAGAGTTGCTTTAGCTAGTTCGAATAACCGGGGGACAAAGTCTATTTTAGACGTGCTAGTTTTACTTTTAAAAATTTATGTTGTTTATGGTTTATCAATTTTCTCACGGTGTTTTTGTTTAATTTATGACTAAATAGCTGTGCCTAAAGTTTTTTTTGTTTTTTTTTTGTTCTTTTTTTCAGACAGGGTTTTTGTTGTTGTTGTTGTTAATGTTAGTTAAGATTTCTATAATACTTTGCAATATTTTTAATTTTTATTGTTGCTTACTATCTTGTTAGACTTAAGTTAATGAGGTTGCATTATTAAGTTCTTTTTATCACTTATCATTTTTGTAATTGATTATTACTTTTATTGTTTATTGTTTTTGTTAAACTTTTTAAATTCTCTGTTTCAGTGTTGTTGTTATTTGTTGTTCTTATTGTGTTTTAGAATGCTTTTTTTGTTATTCAATGTTGTAATTATTATCTTTAAATGTAGTTGCTGTTGTTTTGTTTTTTATTATAATACGTTTTAATTGTTCTTACTTATTAAAAATGCTCATGTACTTTTGCAGATGTAAAAATTTCCATGACTAACAGTCATTGTTGCAAGTTTGAGCATTAGTTAAGCTAAAGAATTCACCATTTCAAAATGATGTTATGAACTGTATTTGAAAGAATTACGTTGAAGAGTTTAACATGAATGTGGTTTGAGTTAGTAGACATTCCTTATATTTTAACCATTTGTACTTATATTTTTCAGCCAATCTATTTGTAGAACAGAACTAATATTTCTTTGAAATGTTTTAAATACGTAGGTTTGATATTTGTGCATTTCTATTTAACAGTTTTATTTATGAAACTCTGTAATCTAACTGATATAAGTGTAAATATAGTTCCGTGTTAGTCCTACTTATCTACAAATAATGAATAGTTACAATAATGCATTTCTATTTCAAAATTAATATGTATTGTAGGTGTAAACTATTTGTATTTTACAAATCGCAGTGGCTACGGTACCGGCTGCTGGATCTTTAGCTCTGGCAGCTAGAGTACCGGCTGGCCTGGGTTCTAGCCAATGACGATGGCGTAACTTTTAGTTGGTTTACTTAACATCCGAATTAGAAACTGGTAGTTCTACGAAACCGGCTGGTATTATTTATTTTGATGAAAATGGATATTGGAAATCTGTTTAATTGTTTTAATAATCCTTAATAAATATAAAAAAAAATTTTAATTTATATTTTTATACGTTCTTAATTTATTAAAACTGATATATTATATTTTAGTTATTTGTTAAACTTTACTTGGAATATTTTACTTGTTAAATTTTACTTATTAAACGTTAAAACCACCAGCCGGTTTCTTAGCCATTGATGATTTAAAACCGGCTTCTGATTCAGTAAAATTTACTGACAAATAATCAACTTAATCGTTAGTACTATCCGCTCTGATTGTTAGTAGAATGAATGTAGGAGATATTTTTAATAATTTTAATGAGCTTAAGCTAACAATTAAAGAATATGAAAAATCAAGATTTGCATCTCTTTATGTTCGAGATAGTCGAACAATTTAGCGTTTGTTATAAAAAAAGCAAAGTTTTCTTATTGTAAAACAGAAAAAATTGGGTTTTTTTTAATTTGTGAGTTGAATGGTAACTTGAAAGACTTTGTCACGATGTGGTTATATGTATCAAAGCTCAAACGATTTTCTGAAGTTTAATTTAAGCAAAAATGAGCCCTAGCCTTTGTGCGCGAACATGTTTTGCAGTAATTATTGGCTTTATTCTAACCCCAACTCTGTCCTGGAGGTTGCCCACCCTTTTATTCCCACCCAGTCTTATCCATTTAGCCTGCGCTTTTGCGCACAAGTCTATTTGTGCTCGCCTACACGCCCGCAAAAAGTTTGGCAAGTGCATAAAAAAGAGCTTGCCAAAAAAATAAAAGCGTTTTATTTTAAATCGCAACAAAAAACTTTTTTGTTCATTTGTTCAACTTTTATGAAAAATAGCTTGTTTCAACCTTCTTTTTTTTGAATTATTATATATATATATATATATATATATATATATATATATATATATATATATATATATATATATATATATATATATATATATATATATATATATGTATTTATTTAAGCGTTCCTTTTTCTATTTTTATTTTAATTTAAATAGCTGGGAAAAAAAAAATTTTTGAAATTGTGCAAGCTAACTTAAAAATGACCATCCTGCCAGCGCTTTTTCAGGCGCTGGCATTAAAGTTCAAATGGAAAAGACTGCCCACCCCTCTTTGTATGAAGCACCAAAGAGTACGTGTTTATTGTCAAATCAAATTCACTCCTATTTCTATAAAATCACATCAATCTTTCTGTTAATTTGCAAATAATAAACTATTGTACATATAATCTTGTAATATAATAATTAGAAATATCAAACAAACAAAATCAACAAAAACAGCAACTTAGCAATTATATTGAAACGCTGTTAAAAACATAGCTTAGGTACGATTATTTTTAAATCTTTCTTGATATATATATATTATTCATACATACATACATACATACATACATACATACATACATACATACATACATACATACATACATACATACATACATACATACATACATACATACATACATACATACATACATACATACATACATACATACATACATACATACATACATACATACATACATACATACATACATACATACATACATACATACATACATACATACATACATACATATATACATGCTTTGTTCTTGTATCTTTTTAATCATTTTTTTGTGTTTTTTTGTTTTTTAAATTATCTTTATCTTTTATTTTCTTTCCTTTTTTTTTGTAACTGTATATACAGATTTTTTTAAATTTTCTTTATTATTACTTTCATTTAATATGTTATGACATTTGTCACAAAACCATTCCTTCTTTGGTTTTTTTGAAATGCAAACACATTTGAAATGATACCACTCTAAACAGCTTTCACATTCAATGCTTTCACTGGAAACTGTATTTAAAGTGCAAAATGGACAATTCCTTATTGCCAGTTGCTTTTGTTGCAAAATTGCTTTCTTTAGGCTATTCCAGGCTAAACTGGTTAAATATGGTTTTAAAATATGTATTGATACAGCATCATTGAGAAATGCAGAAGGAAGATTGCCAGGCTTTAATTCTAAATCACCAACATCTGCTTGCATTGCATGAGTAACATCTTCAACTTTTCCCTTTATGAGAATACCACCCAGAAGAACTAGATAGCAACAGATTGCAATTATATTCAAAATGATATATCATTTAATTGCAGATAACGTTTTTAAAATTTTCATTATTTAATTCATAAAAACTAACCATTTATTTTTCCTGCTACACGTTTATCAATATAAGATAAACACTTTTTTTTCCATCTAAATGCACCCATTGCAGTTTTTTTCTCTGTAGCTTTAGGCCTTCCTCGCGACCTAATCTTTGGAAGAAACTTTAAATCTTTTATATCAAAATGAATATTTAAAGGATCATTTTTGCTTGCCTAAAAGATTTATTTATGCTTCAAATTTTCATGCTTTGAACTTTTTAAAGCTAAGTTTAATTATTCTTTATAATGATTTAAAAATACATATTCAAATGAAATGGAACAGTGTGCATCAGATTAATACTAATTCTCATGCACACCGTTCATTTAAAAAGTAAATAATAGCAATTTTTTTGATTCTTTTAGAATAGATGGAATTGGAACAATACCACCTCTAACTTCTACATTTTCTTTTTTTAAATCTCAAAACTAAAAAAAAAAGCATTTCAAAACTAAATGAAAAATAATTCAATACCTCTACTGCATCACAACTTTTCAGAATTTCACCAACTATTGTATTAGAATTTTCAGGAGTGGGACTTTGATGAAGAGCCAAGCTTTGAAGAATAGTTGACTCATTTCTATCATTGTTCGAATGAAGATCAGTAAAAGAGTAAATCATTGTTCTTGCAAATGTAATTTATACTCAAATTCAATGGAATTATTTGATAAATAATCTGTTTTTGTAAGAGACTGGGGTATTGAAATCTTTGAATTACAGCTGTTAACAAGTTGATTTGACAAGTCAGTTGATTTTGAGTCATTTAAAATAAGGGAATTACAAACACCCATAGGGTTTATTTCTATTGGATTAAAGATTTCATTAGATTTGAAGTCAACATCAATACTATTTGATGAGATTTGAGGATAGAAAGTTTTTATACCATGACATAGCATCTCTTTACCAGTATCATCACATAATGTCTCCTTACCTATTTCAGCAGGGTGATTCAAATTATTTTCTATTAAAAAATCCACAGGTGATTCTAGGATTGACACATCTATGTTTTTATTTTCCTCCCAAACTTTAGCTAAATTTTGAAGAACATTTAACCTGATTTCAAATTCATTACTGCTACTTTCTGAGACTAGCTGAGCTAAACGCTGCGAAAGACGATATGCTTTTTTAAATTTTTCAGATTGTGTCAATGGTCTTTCCTTAACAACACCTAATCCCAGATGACTAAGGTTTTCATTTTGGTGTTGGAAAAGTCTATGGTTTTCAATAGCACGAGCCTTAAGCCATCTCACACCAATGCCATCATATGAAAATAGTGGCAAATGTTTCAATCGCCTTGCAACAAACATATGTTTACATGGTAATGCCATTGATTTAAAAAATATACATTGACACCTATGCTCGCTTATCAACACCTTTTGACCTAATATTTCTAAGGTTGGATGCTCATTTTCTTCAACAGGGTTTAAACCTAGTGCTTCTTTGAATTGACTTGCTACAAAGGTTAGTGCATAAAGTATCAATATTTGAGAAAATTCTTTTAGAACATCATTTTGTAAAACAGCATTCACAGAGATACGCTCGCCAGCAGTGATAAATGTATGATCTCTTTCTTTTTGCATGCAATCAATTACAGTAATAAGGTCTTTGAAAAAAAGAGGAAGAGGGTTAAGTAAATTTAGGACAGCTTTAATTCTTCGGTTCACAGACTCTAATCTATTTGTAGTTCGCTGTCCAAAAGTTAAATTCTGCTGTTGCCAACAATACACCCATTCAGTTACGCAATTGTTCCAGTTATTTTCAAAATAACGAACAACACTCTGTGGCATTTTCGAAATAAAATCATGTCTCAGTTTTTCAAAGTCTATATCAGATGAGGCATAAGCCATTTTTTGAAGGGATTTTAATGCGTGTATTCGCTGGCTTTCTGAAATTCCCATTTTCAAAACAGTAACTTCTCGACTCATTGCTCGTAGAACATGAAATAAGCATAGTAATAAAACTGAATTTGGAAAAGTTGTTCTAATGGAGTCTGTTTCTGCCATGTCTTTATCTGTGAAAATAGTGACAATTTCAGTCCATTTTTCATTTCTAGATTTAAATATTTCTAGCACTTCAATGAGTGTGATTGAATCCTCGGATGCAGTTACAAAAACTGTTACTATTTCACTTTCTCCATTTGGTCCTACAGCCAGCATAATATATAATGGCAAGCGTAAATTTGTTAATTTGTAAGTTGCATCCATCAATATTAGTTCTGGATACAATGAAAAAAATCTTTTCATTTCTGCATCTTGGAAAAAAATTGATTGAATTACTCCACTCTTATCGCATTTTATGTCCACATCCGCACCTACAAAAAAATATGTCTGACTAAAGTGAAGCAACTTAAAGCAATGTAATATTATAATCTAAAATTTACCAAGATAATATATATTATTATTATAAGTTATTATATTGTATGAATTATTATATGGTGGTTATATAAATGAAGTTTAATATAAATAATATTGTGCGTTAGTGGAATTGTAGTGTTAGTAGTAAACAAATAGTGTAAAACAAACATTTACAAATGTCTACAAAACAAGTCCAATTGAAAAAATAGTAGCTTGTAACAATGATAAGTATTTCATATTCAGTTTATTCTTCTTTATTTTTTTGCAGTCGTACGTCACTTAGCATAATCTTGTTTCTGAAAATGTTATAAAATACTAGTATTGATAACTTTTTTTAAACTATTAAAAAAAAAAAAATAACTTTCGTAAAAATATTAACACAAAGTAATTTATAAAACAGCAGCATTGATAAGCAAAAAAAAACTAACCATCACAATTTTTAAAAACTGCAAGTAAAGACTCTATATCTGTGGCACCTTTCTCCTTAGATGCTAAGTTATAAAGATCTTTTAATGTTATTTTCTTTCCTATTAGTAATAAATGAGATTAATCAATACATAATAAATTGAACCAAACACGCACCAACAGAACTCTCTCTCTCTCTCTCTCTCTCTCTCTCTCTAATATATATATATATATATATATATATATATATATATATATATATATATATATATATATATATATATATATATATATATATATATATTAGAGAGAGAGAGAGAGAGAGAGATCTGTTGGTGCGTGTTTGGTTCAATTTATTATGTAATTTAATAGTTCAATTTATTATGTAAATTTGTAATTATTCAATTATACCATCAAAAATTTTGTTGTTGTTTGGTTTTTTTTAGTCTTTGGTCTGTTTTTCAAATTTTTCCTTTATTTTAAGTTGTTTTTTTTTTTTTTAGTCTTAAGGTGACTCAGCTAGGGAAATAAGGCTGTAACTTCCTCCTAATGCAGCTCCAGTCTTCTTTTAATAATTCTCTGCCATGACATTTTACTAAACTCTGAGCAAAAGGCAATAATAAAGCATGCAAGAAAATCTTTACTTTTTAACAACAATGAAACGTGGATTAAGAAAAATGGGGGACAGTTCGATGTTACTATGGGGGCTTACGATGGTGCTGAAGTATGTGAATTAGTAGGAATCTTTCTATTATTTCAACTTTCGCAACATTATAAAAGAGAGGATTTCGGGCTATATCGTGACGACGGGCTAGCAATATTTAAAAACAAAAACGGTCAACAGATGGAAAAAATCAAAAAGCATTTTATGAAAATATTTAAAAATAATGATTTTCTTATTTCCATCAAATGCAATATGAAAATCGTAAATTATCTCGATGTGACACTTGATCTTAATGATAATTCTTTTCGACCGTACTCGAAATATGATAATGAACTGTGTTACGTCAACTGTGATTCGAACCATCCACCTAGTGTTATCAAAAGACTACCTCGAACTGTTGAATTAAGATTATCTTCAACTTCATCGAACGAACTTATTTTTAAAAATGCTACTCCACCTTACGAAGAGGCTTTAAATAAAGCAGGCTATAAATGTAAACTCAATTATCAACATCAAGTTGCCACGACTAAAAATACAAAACGCAAGCGAAACATTATATGGTTTAACCCTCCATTCAGTAAAAACGTGGAAACAAAAATAGGAAACCGTTTACTTGCATTGGTTGACCTTCACTTTCCGGTAAATCATAGATTGCACAAAATTTTCAATAGAAATTCGATCAAGGTAAGTTATAGCTGTATGCGAAACGTAAAATCCATCATTAATTCGCATAATCACAAGGTTTTACAAGACCAAAGAAGCATACCAAAAATCACCTGCAACTGTATCAACAAAACCGCTTGTCCTTTAAACAATCAATGTTTGTTAAGCAATATCGTTTATAAAGCTATCGTGAGTTCCGAAAATCTTGAACTCAAAGAAAAAGTTTATTTTGGCATTAGCGAGACACCATTTAAGCTAAGATATGCTAACCATTTGAAATCTTTTAATACGGTCAGGTATAAGAATGATACCGAGCTTTCAAAGGAAATTTGGAATCTCAAAGAAAAAGCCATCACACCTATAATAAAGTGGAGAATTGTAAAGCGCTGCAAACCTTACAACCCTGAAACCAAGATTTGTAACCTTTGCCTTCACGAGAAGTTTGAAATTTTATCGTATAAAGAAAACAACCTGCTTAACAAAAGAAGCGAAATAATATCTAAATGTCGACATGCTAACAAGTTCCTTTTATCCTCTTTTGATACTGAAGACTAAATGATTGCGTCTTTTTGCTCATTACGACAGAATTCGTTCTACCGTAAATTTGATTCGTTTTTAAACGGTTTTTTACGTTTTTGATTTGTAATTAATAGCTGATGATTGCCGTAAGGCACGAAACTTTAAGTACTATTAATATGTTGTTTTTCTCCATTTAAATAACAGATATATATATATATATAGATATATAATTTACAGTTATGTTTAATTTGATTGCTACTAAAACTAAAAATACAATTAGGATTTCAGACTCGCTTTGCCCATATTTTAATAAACGTCACCTGTTTCATTTTGAACATGCTCATGAATAAGCCATTTATTGCCATGTATCTTTAACATTTGTTTCACATCTTTCTCTTGATCTTCATTTAGTTTCCTAACTTTTGGAAGTCTTTCAATTATTTCCTAGGTAATAAATAATTTGAAAAAATTAATAATTTCATCATTTTAAGGATAAAATTTAAATAAATTTACAACTTATTTATAAACAGCAATTTGTTATTTCTAAAATTTTGCTTTACAGATAAATCTTTATAAGAAACTTGTTTATAGTTCAAAGAATATTTTTTTAACTTGTCTCAATTTCGGGTTAATATAAACAAAGTTAAAATAAAGTATTATCTATAATGAAAAACGTAATATGAATATTTAATTTGCATTCAAATATCATTCACAATTGTATTACTTTTACTTTTTCTTTTATTTGATAGTATGGAACTCAAGAAACTCATGCTTCATGGCATAACTTTAACTACTAACTTTAAATACGACAATAAGTCATAACAAAAATTAATTTTATATTAGAACTTGAGTGGAAAATGTTACTTATTTAACTGCCTTTTTACTTAGTTTAAAAAAAAAAAAAAAATGACTAAACCAGATCCTACAAACAAAAACATTTTTTATTATATATTTTAAAATAACCAAACACAAATTGAGTCAACGTAAGTCATAAGAATAAGTTTATAAATTCAGTAATCTATCATATAAAAATATTAAAATAACAAAAACAAAAATTAAAGCTAAAATAAAATTAACAATAAGATCAACAAAGATCGCAACATTTTAGCCACTCTGCTTTTACAGTATTGTGTGCACATAAAACAGCTATAGTTGAGAAACAAAGCTTCTATTTATATATCTATTTATGCTTTATTTCTATCAAATATGTTGAAAATATAAAATAATTATTGATTATTAAAATTTATAGTAAAATATAACAGCAGGATAATATAACATTTTAAAATAAAACTAAGAACCTTTTTTTGATGCACCACTGTCTAGTTGAGTTTACCTTATGTCAAATGCGCCTATGAAAACTATGAGAAAACTAAATACATATTTTTCAGTTTTTAAACTTTTTACCTCAGCTGTTATGAAATATTGCTGCTGTTATAACAACATAGTATTTCATCAATAAAAATATTTATTGACAGTCTATTCAGGGTGGCCAGCCACTTTGTACAATCAAATTCCCTGACTTTTCCCAGACTCTGATAATTAAAAATCTGGAATTTTATTTTAAAAAATATGATAGTAATTACTTTTTAAACTAGTGTTTAATGTTTGTAAATGCCTTTCAGTCTAATAGCAAAGATTTAATTAGGGAAAAGAAAACTATATAAAAAAGCTATCATTTAAGTAAAATCAATTAAGCTAAAATTTGGCAAAAAACTACTTTTATATAAGAATTTAGCAAAAAACTAATACTTTTATATAAGAAAAAAAAAATTACTTTGTCAATTGCATGGTTGTGCTCATTAATAACTTTTTTCACACAGAACTTTTCACCATCTTCAGTAACACCAATGCAAAGTGTAAATGGACATTGAATTTTATAGGTACTATGTATAAATAATAAGTCTACATAAAGCATCTTTAGTGAAACGAAACCTTCAGTTTACAAGAAATTATTGTTGAAAAAAGTTATGATTTTATTGACTAACTTTAATTATGATTTACAAATACCTTTGGTTTGGACGAAGCCCTTTTGATCTCGATTTAAACTGACGCCCACCATGATAGCAACAGTATGTTAAATAATAATATTTTAACTCTTTATTAATATATCGTTGCAAGCCTTTTTTAATTGCTAAATCAATTGTTCGACTATCTCGAACATAAAGAAATACAAATCTTGATTTTTCATATTCTTTAATTGTTAGCTTAAGCTCATTAAAATTATTAAAAATATCTCCTACATTCATTCTACTAACAATCAGAGCGGATAGTACTAACGATTAAGTTGATTATTCGTCAGTAAATTTTACAGAATCAGAAGCCGGTTTTAAATCATTAATGGCTAAGAAACTGGCTGCTGGTTTTCTAGTTGTTGGTGTTAAGTAAACCAACTAAAAGTTACGTCATCGTCATTGGCTAGAACCCAGACCAGCCGGTACTCTAGCTGCCAGAGCTAAAGATCCAGCAGCCGGTACCGTAGCCACTGCGTTTACAAATATATATATATATATATATATATATATATATATATATATATATATATATATATATATATATATATATATATATATATGATGTGAAAAGAATATGTTTTACAATTCTTATCCTTATAGATGACAGCGTAGCTACATATATTGATCTTACAACATACATAATAAAATTTTTTATAAAATAATCTTATGTATTAACTAATATAAAGTTTAAATTATTGAAGGGCAAGTGACATAATAAATTTTTATTAACTTTCTTTCCGTGATACCAAGGTAAAAATGGTTATGAAAAAAATATCATAAAGAAAACCGTTTAAATTGAAAGACAGAAAGGAGGACAAAAAGACACAATAAAAAGACATCATTCAGATATCTTCAAACAGAAGTCGTACCAATTCACGTTAAAAACGTATATGGATAAATTTTAAAAACCAGAAAAAAACAAACAATTAAAAAAAACCTTATATAAATTGTGCCGGCAGGGATTGACACAAAAAGAAATATAAAACAAACACACTCTAAGTGTCCACATATTCCAAAAGAAAATTGAAAATAAGAAAGGCAAATTAAAAAATACATCAAAAATTCATTAAAATAAACTAATTATATTCGATAACAAGAAAAAACTATTTACAAAATAATAGATTAAAGCAAATACACGCTTTAACGCTCAGCTTACATACATAACGTCAAAATTTGGTCCAAATGGCGCTGGTGGCCAAATTCGACGCTTTCACCGACTCCTCTTGGATCCCTTGCTCATTTTTTGTTATATCCTATCAGGCTGAGCACAAAATTGGCTAAGGGCATCAAGCTATTCACTGATAAGTACCGAATATGGCGACAAATGCACAGAAATGCTTAGAATTTGCTAGTAATGTCAATTCTGTGATTATTTCGTCAAACTTGAGCATTTCACCGTGATTTCTTTGAACCTTTGGACACTTTTTGTTGTAACCTATCAGGCTGAGCACAAAAATGACAAAGACAATCAACATAGAGGCTGACAAATAACGGAAATGGCGACAAAACCCCGTTTTTTGGTCCATTTTCACACAAATCTAATGAACTTGGGCCAAATGTCACGATTTCGGCCACTTTCACCAAGCTCTTTTGAAAGTCTTGCTCATTTTTTGTTGTAACCTATCAGGCTGAGCACAAAAATGACAAAGACAGTTAAAAGAAAGGATGGCAAATATCGGAATTGGCGACAAAACCCCGTTTTTTGGTTAATTTCCACACAAATCTAACGAATTTGGGATAAATATCACGTTTTCAGCCACTTTCACCGTGCTCTTTTGAAAGTTTTGCTCAATTTTTGTTGTACCCTGCCAGGCTGAGCACAAGTATGACAAAGACAGTCAACAGAAAGGCTGGCAAGCACTGGAATTGGCCACAAAACGCCGTTTTTGGCTCAATTTCCATACAAAACGTCGAAATTTGGGCCAAATGTGGCCGAATTCAAGGCTTTCACCAACTCCTCTTGGATCCCTTGCTCATTTTTTATTGTATCCTATCAGGATGAGCACAAAATTGGCCAACGGCATCAAACTATTCACTGATAAGTACAGAAATTGGCGACAAATGCACAGAAATGCTTAGAATTTGCTAGTAATGTCAATTCTGTGATTATTTCGTCAAATTTGACCCTTTTACCAAGATTTCTTTGAACCTTTGGACACTTTTTGTTGTAACCTATCAGGCTGAGCACAAAAATGACAAAGACAATCAACATAGAGGCTGACAAATAACGGAAATGGCGACAAAACCCCGTTTTTTGGTCCATTTTCACACAAATCTAATGAACTTGGGCCAAATGTCACGATTTCGGCCACTTTCACCAAGCTCTTTTGAAAGTCTTGCTCATTTTTTGTTGTAACTTATCAGGCTGAGCACAAAAACGGCTAAGGGTGTCAAGCTAATTCCTGATAAGTACCGAAATCGGTGACAAATGCACAGAAATGCTAGAAATTTGCTGGTAAAACAACTAACATTAAACAGATTCTTTTTTTACATATGATTAACGTAATAAATAAAATTTGGTTTCTTCAAGCAAATTCAATATCTAGGCCGGGTGAATAAAAATGAGCAATTGCTTTTACTCAGTAATCGGTCAGCTTTACGCGAATAAAAACTTCAGCAGTTTTGCTCATATTTTATTCACTTAAAGATAAGCAATTTACTTAGTAATTGCTCAATTTTACGTGAATAAAAACTTAAGAAAAGTTGTTGAAGTTTTTATTCACGTAAAGCTGACCAATTACTGAGTAAAAGCTATTGCTCATTTTTATTCACCGGGCCTTATGTCTTAATTTTAAAATCGCGTGTAATGTTTCATCCGATAGCCGAGTTCTGAAATGGTTGTATTCCATCGCATGGCTACTAAAATCTCGTTTAAATTTGAACTGAGAAAATGCAGCACCAAAATCAACTTGAGAATTATCGTAAAGTTCTTTCCAGTTAGGATCATCACGTTGTAAATGCCAATATTCAAGAATATTGAAGTTTTCATTCACACCAATACGTGGCTCACTATATACAATATCTGTTTTTTGCTGAAGAATTCTTGTGTTATGTGTAATATCTATGCTTTGCCGTTGACCTCCTCCTGAAAGAAGAGATATCAATTATTTGTTTATTAAACAACAAGTGTTGTCTAATCGAACTGATTTTCGAATCTTTAAAAGTTGCAAAGTTTTTCAAACACTTAAATATAAAAACTTTTCTTTAAAATTTGACTTTTTGACCTTAAATCAAAAAAATGTTAAACACTTTTTGTTTGATTTGTGAAGAAATAAAAAAAAAAAAAAAAAAAAGGAAGAAGCGAATAATACTCTTTGATGACGAAAATCATTAATATCAAGTTATTGAGTGGCATTGAACTTTTATTGATATACAGTGTGGAAATTCTTGATTTTTTTAATGTAATAGACCTTTTCATAAATATCTGCGACGGAGAATGGAGTTTTCTCAAAGCGAGGCAGTGTTTATAACAATCAAAACAAACTTATCTGTTACCAAAAATGTTGTAGGGTTTAGAGGTGATAAGTGGTGGTGTTTTCTCTATTTAGTTTCTAAAATTTAATTTTCATTTACTATGTTATTGTCTAAGGTTAACCCTCCTAAACAAAAGTTAGTCGTTGTTCCAGATCATATATATCATCTTAAACAATGTTAGTTTCTAAAGATGAAATAACAGTAAATATAAACAACAACAATATAATAAAGATTATAACAAGAAATGGTTAATGTCATATTTCTACATCCCCTTCCATGTTTTTAAATGTCAATCGATATAAACATAGTTTTCAGGTTCATTTCTTGAAGTCGTCCAACGTCAGAGATTTACCGGATTCAGGTTGGTAAAATTTTCTCGGGATACGTACTCTTGTTGAACGCTTTAATTTATGATCTCCGACCTTGGTATCCACAAGAGGTGGCATTGCTAATTGCGATGTGTTTGTTGATGGAGACGTTGGTGTAGATGGCGGCTGGGGCACTGATGCTATTGGTAGAGGCGATGGAGTTACTGTTTGTGCAGATGTCGGGGGCGGTGACAGTACTACGGATGGTGCTGATTTCGGTTCAGATGGTATAACTTTGTTAGATTCTGAGACACATTCTGTGATTTGTGGTGAATCGGTAGGATTTTCTTGGCGAAAGCTGGTTTTTAGTGGTTTGGTCAATGCGACTTCAGTTTCGTGTGACTTTAGTGGGTTCAGAAACTTTCGCAAAAATTTTCTGTTTCTTACAGATAGTCTTCCTGTTCCTTCAACTTTAATGACATATTGGTCATTTTCTCTACACTCGACAACTTTCCCACTGCGATCCCATTTTTTAGGGTGGTTCCCTACTTGATTTTGTATGAAAACACTATCTCCATCATGTAGTGGTGCAAGGGAACGTGTATGTTCTTGAAGTGATTCAAGGGTCCTTGCATATCTTGTTCGTAATGCTTTTTCTTTTGCTGACCATGCGTACCTCCATGTTTTTAGGAATTGATCATTATCAAATATAGGGATTCTGTTTTTTATCCTGGGCATTGCATCGCGAATGGGATGGCCAAATAATACTTGAGCAGGGGACAACTGACAAATAGGGTCCGGCGTGTTTCTAATTGTGAGGATTGCCCTTACAAAAGCGTTATTATTGAGATCGCCATTCGGTCCCACATTGTTTTCCAGGAGACGTTTCGTCAATTTTACTGCGAGTTCCGCTCTTCCATTAGATTGTTGGTGATGGGCCGATGAAATGCGATGAGTTATACCCCATTGTTGCAAAAACTCTTTTGTTTCACCAGAAGTAAATTGAGGACCACCATCGGTAGATAATTCTTCTGGGACTCCAAACGTTGTAAATAGTTTACGAAGGCACATGATTAGTCCTTTTGCGCTTATTTCTGATGTTCCTGATTTTATTCTGTAGGCTTCGGTCCACCCGGAGAGTCTATCCCCAATAATCAGATAATTCCAGCCACGAAATTCAAAATAGTCAGCGAATATGCATTCAAATGGCGTCACGGGGATGTGAGGTCGGATAGGTGGTAGTCGTGCATTAGACGGTGCATTTCGATTACAGCTGCAACAGCCGTCGCGTTTACTTTGTATGCTGTAAGTGATACCCGGCCAGAAAACGGTAGCTTGAGCTCTGGCTATCATTCCTGACACTCCCTGGTGGGCTGAATGCAGTACATCCAAAATATCATTTCGTAAGGCTGGTGGGATTACAATTCTGTCGTTGTATATTATAACTCCATCTGACACCATTAAGTCTTTGCGGTATTCCCAGAATGGTAAAAGGCTTTTTTCAATATTCTTTTTATCATCTGGGAAACCATTTTCTATTGCTAATACTAATGCTTTAAAGTCAGTGTCCTTTTCTGTTTCAACTTTGACGCTTTCCCAAGACACTGCAATCATTTTATCTATGTCGTTTCGTATTGAGGCTATTATGAGAGATTCCATGTTGTCAAAATCGGTATTTTGATCGCAGGTGGCTGAATTATTAACTTCATTCATGTTCTCTGTCGGGTAACGAGAAGTAGCATCCGCTACCAGATTTGTTTTTCCTGGCTGGTGTTGAATGATAAATTTCCATGGCAAGGTTCTCTGTTTTAGTCGGAAGAGTCGTGTGTTAGCGATTTCATCTAGGGTCCTATCTCCTAATAATTTAACAAGCGGTTTATGGTCAGTTACTACCAAGAGGTTATCACATCCTTGTGTGAAATATTTAGTCTGCTCTAGACTCCAAGCCACGCCTAGCATTTCGCCTTCAACTGGTGCGTATCGTTTTTCCGTAGATGACAAGAATCTGGACCCGGCAAGAGTAATTTTCCATCCGTCTATACAGCAGTCTGGCGAATCTGATTCACATTTACAATGTTTTTGGCTCAGGTAATAACCTATGCCCAATTTTGACCAGTCGCTTCTCAAGCAGGTCTTCTTGGTGATGTCGAATATTTGGACCCCATTTTTAATTGCGCTGATGATCTTTTCCTTTGATATATTGAATGAAGTGTTAAGATCATCCGACCAATAGAATTTTGATTTAGGGCTGAGCAAAGCTTTGAATGGGGCCATAACTTCTCGAAGTTGGGCGTAATGTGATTCTTGGTTAACTAAACCGAACCAAGATCGGATATCAGTTATTGCGGATGGTGTTGGGAATGATCTGATTGCGTCAATATATTTAGGCAGTGGTTCAACTCTATCTTCAGATATTCTAAAACCTGCAAAGTCCACTACTCTTTGAGCAAATTGGAATTTTTGGGGGTTTAAAATAATTCCAGCTTTACCAACGAGCTTAAGGAATTCGATTGTTCGCCACCAATGTTTAACTAGTTCATCGTCGTAATGGATGGTGTCATCTACACATCTTTGTTTGCAATTAAAGCCTGCTACAATTTCGTCAAAACGCCTGTTGTAGCCGTCCCCGCTGGAGACGAAACCTTGAGGAGCTCGAATGTATCTATAGCGTCCATAAGGTGTAATAAGGTGGTAAGATGTCTATCTTCGATGCGTATCGGGACGCTATGATAACCATTCCATGCATCGGTTACAGTTTTCCATGAATTTCTTGGTACTGAACGAGCTAGTTGGAATGGTGATTTCATTGCATGGGTTTCTCTGTGGCAATATTTATTTAATGGGGATAGGTCAACAGTGCGACGAGGCCCGCCGTCATGTTTTCGTGTGATGACCATTTTGTGGCACCATGTGGTAGGTTCTCCTAGGGGTACCTTTTCAATGACACCAAGAGATTCATCACGAAGTAAATCTTTCTCGACCTGATCTTGCCAATGATTTGGTATGGTGGCTGGAGTGAATGCTGCAACTGGTTTGACATTTTTCTGAATTAGAATACTAATTGGAGGTACCTCCATGTCAGGTAAGATCTGGTGTGGGCATGTGTTAAATGTTGAGGCAGCATATCTTTCAAGAAGCCAAGTTTCCATCCGTTCGTTGTTTCCCGGAGAGCAATCAAAAGGGAGTTTAGTGGGTGCACTTGGTGGAAGGCTTCTTTTGGGGCAATCGCATGCATGGTTTGGGCTGTTTTCGCTCAATGTTTTAGTTACTTTAGTCTGAGGGTCTGAGTAAATAGCTCCATGGAGGGCACTACCAATCTCTGGAAAGTCTTTAGAGATGATACCCAGTTGGGTCATTGCCTCTTTAGATAAGTAGAATCCGCTTGCATCTGGACTGATATAAACCATTACAGCGCATTCGATTTTGTTGCCATTAGGTCGTTGTCCTTCAAGACGTACAAGAATTGCACCTTCAATACGAAATTGGGTTTTGTTAGCAGCAGACATGCTATATTTCACAGGTATTAAATTTTGTGCTTTAAAACCTGTACTCTCAAATCCTTTCCTGGACCATAAGCAGGACTGTGCACCGGTATCTGTGATAACTTGTAGATATTTCGGTGTGATGGAAGGGAATGGGATACCAAATGCATCATAGTCTGATTTGTTGGTGGTCATACGCAGCTGAATTGTAGGATGAACCAATGATTGAGCTGCGGCCCATCCATCGTGGGTAAATATGTGATGAGTTATTTCTGTGGAGTGTGGCTTTACGTTGGGCATCAATAGAGATTTTGTTTTTGAATGCTTCATTGCACTCAACTTTAACACAAGTCCGCTGGCCATCTTTAGAGGCATTTAATTTCATATCGTTTGGGATGATTCTGCTGTTCATTTTAGAATTGCGAGATCTAAGCTTCTTCCAGCAGTCTAGACATAACTTGTGATGTTTTGTATTCCATCCTCTAGATAATTCGGTAAATATTCTATAAGATTTTGAGCAATCTGGGCATATGGCTGTGACATTAGTATCTTTAATACCGTGTGTATTGCTCTTGTTTTGTTAAATGAAAGTTGATACACTTGCTGTTGTTGAACTACAGCCTAGTGCATTTCGTGGCATCTCGTTACCCTCGATAAAAGCAATGATATCTGCGATTGAGGATGTGTCAAGGGAGACCCATCCAAGTACATCTTTACGGATGTCAACATCTGATAGTCCGGCAACAACAATATCTCGTATGATAGCATCGGTAAAATCAACTGTTGTTTGTGGGTGGCAGTGGCATTGTACAATGTAGTTGCAAGTAGCAGCCTTACCCTTCATTTTTGCGTAGAATGACCGAATATTTTCGTTGTGTCCCTGTCTTGGACACAACGAAAATATTCGGTCATTCTACGCAAAAATGAAGGAGGAGTTGGAGGAGTTCTGCCCTTCTGACACTAATGGCTACTGGGATAACAGCCAGTCTCTTCATTGCTTTAAGAAATGTCTCATCGTTTTCGTTGATTATCTTAGGGTTTTCTTCCAGGAGTTGGTTGCCGAGGTCGTCTTCACAGCACTGAAACAGCTGTGCTGTCATCTCCTCTTGTCTAATGTCTGTACATCTCTTGAACAATTTCCAGCGGCTAATAAAATTTGCCCACTCTTCTTCAGATATGTCCTGGCCAATGTGAGGACGATCCATTTTCGGTGCCTCGTGCTTTGAGAAGACTGAATGAATGTCAATTGAGTTTAGAGGATGGTGAAGTTGGTGGCTGTTAAATAGTGCAATAGCAATTGCTTCGCTGGGGCCTTCAATGATGACTTTGCATCCTGGAGCCTGGCAAGGTAAGCGTATTGTGGACATATTATGAAAGAGAAAAGGTTAGCAAAGTCCTGCTTTTTTGTTCATACGTTAATACTGGATACTTGGATACTGAAGAAACTAACATAAACAAAAGTTAGTCGTTGTTCCAGATCATATATATTATCTTAAAAAATGTTAGTTTCTAAAGATGAAATAACAGTAAATATAAACAACAACAATATAATAAAGATTATAACAAGAAATGGTTAATGTCATATTTCTACACCTGCATTTCTGGATTCTTTCCTTTTCTTGAGAGGCACTTTATGTATAGTATTAATGTTGTTGCCTAAGGTTAGCCCTCCATTTTTGGATTCTTTCCTTTTCTTCTTAAAGCAGTTATGGAATAATTTTTTAGTTTTTTATGTTTTTTTTTAAATTTCTTAATAGATATAAGATAAACTTAAATATAAAATAAAGAACACTAATATAGTCAAAATAAAAAGGTAATTATTAAAGTAACATTAAGTAAAAAACACAAAATCAGACAAAGTATTTAAAACTCTTTCAACATCAGGAGTTATTTTTTGATATCTAAGATATTTTTAAGTGTTTTCTCTTTTTTCTAAATTCTTAGCAAAATCGCTCTAAAGGTAGTATGCAGCATCTTTATGTTTCTTCCCTTTACTTTACATGTCAGCTCTCTTATACTTCCTATATATATGTGTATATATATATATATATATATATATATATATATATATATATATATGTGTGTGTGTGTATATATATATATATATATATATATATATATATATATATATATATATATATATATATATATATATATATAGACTTTAATAAAGTATATGAGTTATTAAAGATTTTTGATTTACTTAACTGTGACAATTTTAAATGCTTTTAAATTAGCTTAGCTGTTCAGTTTAATTTTTGATAATTGGATCTTGAAAATTTGACAATAAAGCAGCTACTGAAATAATTTGATTTAAAGAACCCATTATACTCATAGGGATAACATAATCAAATATATGATAACACTTTAACCTATGTATCATTCTCTCCACATGGATTTTTTCATCTGCAATTTGTTGACTTAAAACTGTTTACTCAATAGTAAATTGTTCTCTACCCCTTAAAAATGATGGTAAAACAAGATTAGCACCAAGTAGTCTGAGGTATTCTGCTTATGTAAAGCCATGGTTACTCATTACACTTTCACCTGGATTCCATAATGCTTGACTTAAAAATCCACTTTTAATAACAATTTCTTTATCAGAAATACTCCCTGGGTAGGCATTTGAAATAAATGTAAATCCTCCCCCAGGAGCAATTCCTACTAAAACTTTAACTGCTGTGTGACTTTTGTAATCTGAATACATAATTTTGTGCATAAATAATTTAGATGGTGTTTCCACCTTAAACTCTACACAATCAATGATACACATCACAGTTGGGAACTTTTCCTTCATTGATTGCAGTATTGTTTTCGTAACTTGCTCCATACTAGGCCATATGCAGACTGATCCAAGCCAATACATAAAATTTATCCATGTATTTACAGTATTTGAGACCATATTAAAATAAATGCATCAAGTGGCTTTTATGCTCTTGGATGTCTGGTGGACGAACTTATTTTTGTTTTTCGGTTGTTGTATAAAATTATGTTTCTTCCATTTTCACCAGGGTCTAAAAATTCTAAAACAACTTTTAGAATGTTAATTGATGGAAAACCAGTATAATGATTACAACTTTCATCATTTTCCATAATATGATCAGTGAAACAAATGCAACGTACACCTAGAAATTCATTACTCCTTTCTAAATCAATCTTTAATATGTGGTTCTCCTTTTCCAGTTCATATATGAGCAATAAAGAAGAATCTTCTTCTATTACTAGCATTAAAAATGATGTTGATAAAGAGGAATTTACTTCAAGTAGCGGCGGTAACAATAATGTTGATGCAGACGAATCGTCATCGAAACTTTGAAGTTGAGGCCTGCATATTTTCTTTAAATATTGACTGAAACTTGGTGGTTTTCTAGATGTATCTGCTACTGAAAAGTTATTCCATGAGTGCAATATTGGCCTTGCACCTTTTATAAGTCTTATCCGTGTACCACCAGGGGTTCTATGGATCATTTCTTGTAAGAAATGCTTTTGACATAATCGAGTAGATTTTGTTATTTTGAAATTATCTTTATTTTCTTGTCTTTTTATCAAGTTGCACCAAATATTATCTCCAGTTTCGGCTGGAAATGTGAAAAAACTAATATTTGTTGGAACTCTAAATCCATCTACAAAATCATAGCTATATGAAAAACATTCATATGAAGCACATTGCAACCCAGATGATATTGCCATTTTTAAATATCGTTGATTTGTTTTGATTGTTACAAACACTGCCTCGTTTCCACGGAATGCTTTATGAAAAGGTCTATTGAATAAAATTTATTTAATAAACCGCTTGATATCAAATACTGGTTAAATATCAATTACTAAATGATAGTAAAATCTCTACCTGAAAGTTGATTCAAACGTTCTTCATCTTCATCTCGTACATTTTCAGGCTGTCGAGCAATATCAGCAAGTTGTCTCTGTGAGTTTACAAAGTGATGAATCTTCAGTAGATGATCTACTCAACGGCTTCTCAATAAATCGTTGAAAACTTCATGACTAGCACTATTTCATGCAAAACGAGGATCCAGTAAGAGCACAGCGATGAAAGCATCACATTCAAAAAACTTTTGCGAACGTAAATTTAAAGCTTCTAGAAGTTTAGATGTTAAATTATTTTGTCCATCGGCAATCTTTTCTAAATTCATCACCATTCTCATCCATCGTAAAAAGAAGTCCGACATGGTATAGTCTGATCTTTGAAAATACTTCATTGCATAAAATATCGGCTCGAATGTTCTTGCATATTCCTCAATAAATTTCCAAGTTTCATTATTTAATCTTAGCTCGCGGTTATTTCGATTAGTCCCGATTTGTTCATATATCGCGAGTTTTTCAAACTTGTCTGATACCATGACGTAATTACTACTCCATCTCGGAGCAATATTTTTGCGTGGTCTCTTGAGGTCAGCAAAAATTGCATTATATTTGGCGCTTGTGTATTTCTTATAAATTTTCTTATTTCCGCAAGAGTGGCTTCAAACGGCTCTGTTACGTCTTTTGCAGCTAATTGGCAAACATGCGCTCCACAAAAAATTTTGCTACAGATCGCACCAATACTGTTTTCTAACATATTTACTTTTCTCTCTTGTTCTTGAGTGTGTGATAGCCTTTCGATCCCATCGTCTGTATCTTCAGAATTTTCTACAAGCTCTTCTTCAAAATTGACTCGGTCAAGCAGATCGAAATCTTCAAAATCAAACTGTTGTGCTTCCTCAACAAATTCATTACAAACAATCATTTGACTTTGCATTTCTCTGATAGCATCAGAAGCTTTGATCATGTTTTTACCTTGATCCAAACAAATTGAGTAAATATCATCTGCCCCTTTCCCTACTTTCACAATCAGAGTAATTAGCTGATCAGCTAAAACCGCTCCAAGTTGCCGTCCGTGCTGAGTGAGCATTCCCAAAGTTCGATTGTGCAATTTTTCACCTTTTGTATACCGAATACTTGCAGAAAAAACATTTGTATTGAAACGAGACGCTGAATCAAACGTTAATGACGGATATACATTTTTTATATCCTTTGCAATAATTTCATAAATTTGGCCAGCAGCTTTAAGAATAAATTCTTTTGCTTTTTGACGATTTCATCTCACACTAAAAGCTTGAAGAGCCTTTCTAATCATCTCATTCTTCCCCATGTCATCAGCGACTTTCATAGGCAAATTTATCATAAGAATTGATTTTATGAAGTCTCTTACTGTATCGTTTATATCGAAATCAAATTTAACTTTTTTACGCGAAACGAAAATAGCATTTTCTTCACCGTTAACCTCATAATGGTTGTTATTCCGAACTTCCTCCTTTCCGAAATTCCTAGTTCTATAGCAATATCCTTGTGTTTTGAATGCAAATGGTTTTTGAGATGAGAAACATTTCCGGCAAGAATTGCTAACTTTTGTTCTTCGCACACTTTGCATTTTCAGCTGTTATTTTCAGTCAAAAAATATTCTTTTACTCGTGTGTTTTGCATTTTTCTCTACATAAAGCTTAAATTATCCCGATCAATCTCTCAGAAAAAAAGGTTAACTAAAAAAAAATAATATAAAATACCATTTCTTATTACTCGAATCTTAATGAATAAGAAATTCGAACGATGAAAATTCCATCGTCTAGAGACGCTTTTCAAAAAAAGCGTTATGATACCGGTAAAGTACCAGATTTTTACTCCCACGTTTTTTTTACTTAGTAAAAATCTAAAAATTATTATTTACTGTATTTTTATGTACAAATTTATTTTGCAACCACTTATTTTGTCAATACTTTTAAACGTTGCATCGTGTGGGGAAGTATCTAGGGTAAATAATTAGTAAGAAAGCGACAAGGTAACCAGTTTATATACTTATAGTTGTTTAAAATAATTGCATTGAGTTTCCAATTATGTGATTTTAAAAGTACATGCCAATCGAAGCTAGTATCGCACCACTTTTATAGTGGTACGATATTAGCTTAGTTTGGCATGTACTTTTGTATGGTGCAGTTTTCAACTTAAAAAAATACAAAATTTTTAAAGAATCTTTTTTTAAATTTTTGTTCAGAGAAAAGTTATTTGGTGTAAAGAAGAGCAACACCACATAATTAAGTTTATGAATGATGCTAATGATATTTCCAATGAGGCAAATGCATTATTTGGCCGCATAGGCATCAATTCAATCACAAAAAATATTCAAAAATTTTTTGGTAAAGAATGGTAAATTCCATTGCCACTTTTGTTTCAGAGTGTAATAATTTTTAAAAAGCTAAAAAAAAGAACCTTCAAGCGAAAATCGTTAAAGTTCAAAAGTTAACATAAACCAAGTTATGATTGATTTGACTCGATTGCCATAAGTAATATGTTATTTTCAAAAATTTTGAATTTTTTTAAGTTAAAAACTGCACCACACAACAAAAGTGCAGGCCAAATTAAGCTAGTATCACACAATTGCTAACATAAAATGAATATAAGTAGTGTAAACAACTATAAATATCTAAACTGTTTACCTTATCGCCAGATTTACCTAGATGACACATCTCATTATTATTAGTTATGAAAAGCTTTACTAGTAGCTGTCTTTGAATTATTTTGTTTTTTCAATCATTTACTAGTAGCTGTCTTTGAATTATTTTGTCTTTAAAAAAATACAAACGTCAACTAATTCAGTATGCGGCGTTTGATTTTTAATGATACAATGCATTTAAAAATCTAAAAGAGAAAATTTTAATTTTATTCGTACGAATTGGAATCGCTTCTTTATTGCTTTTCAAGAAACCGCAATCTTAAAAGCGATTAAAAGTAATGACAAAATACAACGCGGTCGCAAAATACATGTTGCCGCTAAATGCACATTAGCCGCAAAATACATGTTTGCCGCAAAATATTCTAACTAGGGGACAAATACCTGGTGATGACCGTAAAAGATTTTTGAGATTTTTACTGGGGGAGTTAAAAAAAACGTAGTAGTAAAAATTTTATAGCAAGCTGGAATTTTCAACAAGTAAAAAAAATCTCCTTAGTATAATATTTGATTTGACGAATGCTCATTTTCAAAAAAAAAAAAATCAATTTTCATAAAAGTTTTGATTTTTGGAAAAAATTCAATCAAACCGATACAAATTTCTAAACTTTTTAATGAGCATTTAAGAATATTGGGTTTGTCAAGTATTTTTAACAATATCTAATGAGTAAAATTAAGAACTTAATGTTATGGTTGAAAAGTGACAGTTTTAATATAACCGATGAGCGACTTGTTCAAAAGTTTAAACTTTGATCCCATCAAAAACTGACAATTTATTTTCTACTAATTTTCGTGGAAAAGATTTTTTAGCCTATAGCATGGAAATAAAAGTTCCAACTTTTAACTCTTGTTTTGAATATAAAACTTCAAATTTAGTTGATAGCTATAAAAAAAAACCACTGACAAAATCATATTTTTTTAAAATAGTCAGTTTGACAATAAGTTTTATATAAAACGCAATTTTAATTTCAATTTTTCAATATTTGAATTCAATTAATCTTTAAATTGCTTGTTAATTTAAAAACAAACTTTTTAAAATTAACAAGCAATTTAAAGATTGTATTTCTTTTTATGAAAATTTTGCCTCTTTGTCTTCAACTTCAGGCGGCGAGAGGCAAAAATTTCGCCTACAGTTTAGCGGCTGCAGCCAACTGGGGGCAGAAACCACTGGGGGTGTCCTCCAAATCAACTTGCCTCCAAAATATCTTTTGACAACGACCGTCAATGACTTTCGCCTCCCAATTGGCGGCGGCCTCCAAAACATTCTGCCTCTATAAAAAAGTTCTGGCGGCAGCAGTTAATTGGGAGGCCGAAGTCATTGGAGACGATCTCCAAATCATCGTGCTTCCAAAATATCTTCTGACGGCAGCCGCCAGTGACTTCCGCTTCCCGATTGGCGGCATCCTCCAAAACATTCTGCCTCCAAAACAAAGTTCTTATGGCGGCCTCCAATTGGGAGGCGAAGCATTTGGAGGTGAAAGCCAGAACATTCTGCATGCAAAAAAAGTTTAGGGAAGCGGCCGCCATAAGCTGCGGAAGAAACGTGGAGGCGAGAAGATTTTTGCCGTTTCTCATCTCTGCTTAAAACAGTCACAAGAAATAGATAGTCTGGAAATGCGGA
The DNA here is from genome assembly GCF_058129835.1 of Hydra viridissima. Classification (NCBI taxonomy): domain Eukaryota; kingdom Metazoa; phylum Cnidaria; class Hydrozoa; order Anthoathecata; family Hydridae; genus Hydra; species Hydra viridissima. The sequence continues at coordinate 6,888,259 of NW_028324310.1, forward strand.
TCGCAGCCTTAGAACTTTGATTTTTAAGTTGAAGTAGGTTTATGCGGCCCGCTCATCCTGCACAAGTACTAAAAATATGGCAAATACCGAAGAAGAGATCTCAGAGTATATAAATTTAAATGATATGTATATATTGTTTGATGGTGATTTTTTAAATGAAATATTGATTTTAACAAGGAAATAGACACTGCTCTTTCTGAAATTCCAAGTAAAGCGTTAAATTTTCAATCTAAACTTTGTAAAAAAGTTTATAAATCCATCAAAGGACTCGAAAGACATAAGTCAAAACACAAACCTGAGTGTAGCTCAGATGATTTGATGAAAGAGTATTGTTTAAAAAAATTACACCCTTTGAAGTTAAAGTGTATTTTGAATGAGTGTGTGGCTATTGTTGCAAAGGATATGTGCTTACCATTAGCTATTCGTGATGCTTTTAAATGCTTTTTTTTTTCAGTTGAAGATGCTAACACCTTTTGGGAAGTAATAAGACTTACAATTTATATGTTTAATGATGATATTGAGAAATTTTATTCTAATTTTTATGGATTGTTGTCTGAAAGTGTTTTACCAGAAATATTTAGTGGAGATGTAACTTTAGTAAACATTCTTATGATTGAAGTTGCAAATCATCTTGTTATTTACCTCTCTGAAAAAATTATCCCTTCTGAATATCCTTTAAAATCTAATTCTGTTAACTTACTTTCTGAAAGAGAAGTGAAATGTTTGCAGTACCTAAGTGGGTATATTACTCATAAACTTTATAGTAAATATCGCTTCAGTAAAAACTACTGCAGTCAGTTTAACAAACAGTGTATAGCAATTTTACTAGCATGAAAAACAGATTCTGATAATACTCAGACCCTTATTGATGCATGTGACAAAGGGGGACTTTGGAAAACAAATAAAACACTGCAACAAGTTTTCTTGAAGTGTGAGAACATTTTTCGTGAAAAAACTGCCCAATTTTCTACAAAAATTTTTACTACAGATTTACTAGAACTTATGATGGAGAGCTCTGTCATAAAGTCATGTTTTCAAACCTAATGTTATGAAATCGATCCAAAAGTGGATAAAGAGATCAGCTCAAATTTGTTAGAGCAAATTTTGACATTATTTATACATGTGCGTACATTTTCATTTGCTAAAGACTTAACAGAAAAGCAAAAATTGTCAAAAAAACTTTATAAAAGCATTCAATACGAAAAGAGGTAAAAAAAAGCCAACAACCCTATGTAAAGATAGCAATATTTTATACAATAAAATTGTATAAAATCTTAAATTTTATACAATTTTTTTATTTTTAAATTTTAAATAATAAAATTGTAAAAATAACTTTAAAAAAAACACTATTTATTTGTCTTAACTATCCACTTACGTTTTGGCAATGGGGGAACTACATATGTAACTGAATTTGGTATGGGAATGAACATTACCAGCAATTGGTCTTATTGAAAACTGGGATTTAATGATGTTATCATTATATCCTACATCTCGTACAGATGGATTGTCACACCGTCTACCTATTGCTCGTTGTCTGCCAAAATAATTTTCTAGGTCATACTGACAGAATCTTTTTGAAAGTACATATTTCACTTCATTTTCTAACAGAAACTTTACTACTTCATTAAATGAATGTATGGTTATTTTAAGTCCCTCATAAGTTTGCCAAGATACAAACATTTTTTATTTTGAATTAGCATTTTAATGTTCTGCCCTCATTTCTATTGAGTCTTTCCATAAACGAAAATATTCAAGAAATTCATCTAACCAAAGATATCTTTCGTCAGGAAGAGATTCATATGGTTTTAAAAATGGCTTCTTTTTTAAACTGTAATCAAATGTATTTCGAACAATCAAAAAATTTATCGATCATTAAACAAAAAGTGGATGTACCTGCTGCTTCTGGTGGCCCAAAATTTGCCAAAACACTACCAACAGTCTCACTTAATACCTGTGCTGCAAGACTTACTCTCATAACAGAATATGGTGTTAGATTTATATGTTTATTTGTAAGTTTTGGTACAAATTTTAAACCACTTTCTAGTTGCTCTTCAAAAATTTGCAGAATGTGTGACCAAAGAAGAAAAAAATCATTATTCCACATCAATCTTGTTGAATGTCCTAATCCAGAATGAAAGAAACAGTTTCTTGCTGTTTTTATAAGATGTGAGACATCTGCAAAAAAATAAATGTGGCTTTATTTTTTGGAAAAAATATTTTTTGTGCGATAAATTAGATCTTTCTCAGAACAAGCTTGAAGCAATTTGTGCATTTTAAAAAATTGACGATTTGATGAAGCACCATCTGATGTTGTGGAAATAACATGCAAGTTTATTAGCTCCAGATAACAAACTGCCTTCCAAAAAATTGGCATTATTTGATGAGCAAGTATACCTGTTGTAGCAAATGTTGCAAAACTAAAATAAAGAGGATTGACAATACTTTTTACAAAAAACACTAAAATATATGTTACAATAGCTTCTACATTTTTCAATGTTCCAGAGTTGATATTATTATCTCCCAAATCTACAAAACCAATAAGGTCACCAGAATATTTGTCCCACACAAGATCTTCTTGGATTTTCATTTCATCAAAAATAATGCCTACAAATCGTTCTGGCTCTGTAAAATTTTCAGTCTTTAACTTGAGATCATTTATAATGGCAGGATTAAAACCTCTAGTCGGATGAATATAATTTTTATAATCTCTCAGTGTTCGCAAACTGGGAAGTATTAAAATACCATTACCAGTTTTCTTATCATAACAAAGATCAGTATATGCAGATGAAGATTTAGCTGCTAAATTTAAACAAAATTTGATAATCATTGGGTGATATTTTAAATTGTTGGAACAGCAGGTTTGAACATATTTTTTGTTGTTCTGACCAAAAAAGCTTCATAAAATTTGGAACTTCATCCTGGTCAAAAACTGAAAATAATTCTTTAAAATCTTCAAGGATTTCTGAGTGGACAGTTTCACTGTGTTTTTCTATAGCAGATCGCATATTTAAAAGTTCTTGCTCAAGCTGTTTACATTTTAAATGATTATTTTGTAAAGTTAATTTAATCCTATTAGGAGATGTAAACTTAATAGGGGCATTTAATTTGGCTGGTTTTTTTAAAACAGATAATTTATTTTTTTGTTCTGCAAATACTTTTTGAACACAAGAACAACAATCTGCACATATATCCATATCATCATTACTTAGAAGAAGGATCCTGCAATTATTAGAGCGAAAATACTCATCTTGATTTAAATGTGGTTAAATGCTAATTTCTGGTAGTCATGATAATTGAATTTTTTAGGAATGACATGCTTTTGGAATTGGAGCTCTTTACTTATGTTAGGTACTTGGATTCCCTTACACAATACATAACGCTCAAGAAGAAAAATAAATGTTGACAAAGTAACATTTAAAAATGATTGAGAATATTGTTTATAAAGATCATGGTCTTCTGATAAAATCCATCCAAACACACGTAGAGTAAACTGAAGAGAATCATCCACAAAAATTTCATATTTTGGCAAAATATGATTGGCAGATAACAAAGTAATAACTACAAGATTGGTTTCAATATGTATTTCCCAAGTATTTCTAATTGAAAGCTTCACTATACGATTCAAAAAGTCATCAAAGTTTTTATATAAGGGCAAAGATGTTACAACATCTGCAGATGCAAAATGTTCATTTCGTTTTTGAATTGAAGAAGTGCATCGGTTTAAGACCAAAACAGCATGAGAATTTTTACAAGGTAACTTTAATTGTGGCAATTCTCCTTTTTTCAATGACTTTTTTCTGTCATCTAAAAAGCATTAAAATAAATTATATATATTTGTATATATTTATATGTATAAGTGTGTGTGTGCATATAATTTCAAAAATGTTGTTCGCATATTAATAACTTTCTGGTACAAATGCGTTCTCGTAATGAAGCATCAACAACTCTATCTTTTGTAATAACATGTATCAAATCATTACCCCACTTTTTGTTGAACTCAGTATTAGATAAAGGGGCTTTAAAAAAACTTATTCCTTTGTTACGTCTTAAAGCAGAACATCCAAAAATAGCACAATTTTCCCCAGGCATTATCAATAGCAACAAATAATAGTTAAGGCTTAGGTGACTCAAGAGAAAACTATTTGTGCAGGATGGGAGACCTGGATCCGATATTTTGTTTTTATGAAAGAGTTAAAACAATGATCCTTTGTTCGTTTCCGAACTATCTATTTCTTGTGACAATGCTAAAAAACCAATGATATATTAAGAAAAACTAGATGTCTAACTGCCGTAAATCGGTATAAGAAAAAGTGAAGCAAAAATCGGCCATTATGGGGGGCAAAATCTTTACGCTATTTATCAAAACAAAACAAATACGAAGCTTTTGATTTGTTAAATTTGCCCCCTATAATGGCCGATTTTTGCTTCAAAAAATACGTGGAAGTTAGACATCTAGTTATTTTTTATATATCATTGAAAAAAACCTTCTGTATTTTGAAAACTTCATTAATTTTAAACCATTGTTGAAAAATTTTTGAGAATCACGCATAGATTTCGACGCATAAGAATTGTAGGGTTCTATCTAATTTTTACTGTTGTAAGAATTTAACTTTCAATTTTTCTTAGTTAATATGTTTTTATTCCTGTCATTTTTTTTAATTTACTATAACTCTTTTTTTATTTATGTTTCAAAATAAAAGCGATAGTATTATTTATAAATATTTTAAATTTTTTGTTTTTTATTATTAGAAATTATTAATTAAAACTTTTATTAATAAATTCTTATAATATGGAAAATGCAGATAGAACTCTTTAATTCTGCGACGATTTGGAATTAAAATGAAGCCGAAAATTCGAAATTAAATTAAATCATTGAAAAGGGAATACAGCTATGAAACAAATATTTTACTAAAGATTATATTTACTAGACACTTTATAATGTACAAATAAGTTAATAACTTAATCCCTATTTATCTTTATTTTTCTTTTATTACATTCCCGAAATCCCGGGAAATTATTGTGAAAAATCCCGGGATTCCGAGATCAAAAATTTTCACGGAATCCCGGGATTGCCATCCCTATTTGCTAGAGCTAGTTCGTTTTTTCAAAAAAGGCATAATGTGCTTTGGTTAAGTTTAGGTTAGCAGTGCTTAAAGTTTTTTTTTTTTTACTTTTACTGTCATCATTATGTTTTTAGCACTGAAATGAACGAAAGAGCAAGAGTATGCAGTAAGAAGAATAGGAGAATCCAGTCCGAGATTATCAAGATGCTAGCTTCGACTGAACCTTCTAGTGGTTATGTTACAGTATCAGACAAACATGATCTTCACGTTGTAGACGTTTTAGCCTACAGCGAAGTTGTTTGCGATGTTAGCAGTGCTGATCAATCGAAGACATCACCTCTAAACATCGATATAGCTAGAGGGGCAGTTAAGCACAATATATACCGTGAGTCCTTCAATGATCTGGAATTGAAGGAAGGTTTGATTCAATGTTTAAAAAGAATGTGTGTAAATGGTGTTTTTGAGATTAAGTTAAATATCAGCATAGGCGGTTTGACTTTGTTTAAATCATCACTTGTAAAAATGTGGCCTATTTTGGGCATGTTTCTCTCTAATGTTTTCATTGTTGCACTATACTGTGGTAAATCTAAGCCCCATGCTGTAGATGATTTTTTGAAGGACATTGTTCTAGAAGTCAAGCACCTCTGTGTAGCTGGTATAACTTTCAACAAAACAAACTTAAAGTCCCCAGCATAAGAAAAGTAGAAACGCCTGAGCTCACTAATAGAATTCAACGAAATAGAAATAGAAACATGCAGCAAAAGAAAATGTTGATACATGTTGCTTTGAAGCACAGTTTTCAACACCAGAGGAGCAGTATAAAGTTAAAACTGCCTGAATTCTATTGCTTTCCATCTGTCTAGTTCAGACAATCAACATGGTTGGCTAGCAAAGTCAGACGGTAACTTGCCATTTAAAGATATCAGTTTGTAAGAAACATCACTTATTAAAGAGTTTGACAGCCTGCATACTCTAGGACCCTGAATTAAAAAAGTCAAAATTTTTTTTGTTGCTCCTAAACAAACTAGATGCATGTAATCTAAAACAAAGTCATTGATCAAAGATGCACCTAAACTTGAAAGAGGGGATGCAACACCTAATCAAAACATGCATCAGACCTTAACAGATATGAACTTGAACATCACGCCATGAGCATCATAATTGCCAACAATCTCACAATGCTCACAAATGTTGCTCACTTTACTCACTATGGTGAAACCTTTGTAGTTTATAACTTTCACAGTTTGGTTCATCTCTCAGATGATGTTGAAAATCAAAACTGTTCACTCAATGAAATGTCTGCTTTCTCTTTTGAAAATTTTTTCCAAGCATTGAAGAAACAAGTTCGAAACTGCAACAACCCATTATCACAAGTCTTAAAGCGTCAGTTTGAAATGCAAAATGTCAGAACTCTATTTAAATTTTCAAAGAATACAAACTTGTCTGTAGGTTTTTGAGATTCTTGTTTTTTTTACATCAAAACACTTTTTTTATGGTTGTTGAAAATCTTGCAGATGATAACTATATGTGCACTCATTTAAAGTTGAAATATACTAAAAGTTTTTATACCAGCCCAGTGGATTCTAAAATCTTTGACATTGGTTTTGTTGAGAAGTTTGATGAAGTGGCATTTACATCCAAAAAGGGTTCTGGTTCTTAAAACTGAACTTGTAAAAGTAAAGAATGTTTCCGTATTGCCTTTCAATAACGGTTTTGTATATTTTCCCCTTTTGCATGAATTGGAGCAAAAATAATTTTTTTTGTGTGCATAAGTTTTTGTGTGTGTATGTGTGTTTTTTTTTATTTGATTAGTTTTTAAATGCAGAATTAAAGTTTTTTAAAAAACAATTTGCTTTTTTTAGCACAATATAACACCCTTAAGCATTTTCAACTTGCTCAAATTTTATTCTTCTTCATTTTACGAGTTTAAGAACTATGTTGCATTATGATTTTCATGACAACAGTTTATTGATCATTTTAGTATTTCAAAAATGTTTTAGAATAAATTTATAATACTTTTGAATAACAAGTTGCATTATTTGTGATTATAATACTCAATTTAATATTGTCCTTTGATTGGACCTGTTGTCATTTTAAAATTGGTTGCTTTAGATTAGTTAATAAAAGTTAGTAAAAAGGTTTGATAAAAGATGGAACCAGTAGAGGTGAAAAAGTTGTCTTGTGCTGTATGGCAAGAGAAGAGCAAAACAGAAGTAGGAGTAATTTAAAGAAAATGGATTGGCACAGAAAAAAAGGTTGTCTATTGACCAAGTGGTGTAGATGTGTTACAGGCAGAGAGATACAATCTTTCACTAAGTTCACACTGGAGACAGTTTAGACTTATAAAAATGAAGTATGAGAGGATGAAAGGTCTTTTAACATTTATATATGTGTTAATAGTTGTTGTTTTCAAATGGCTATTGCTTTTATTGTTTATGTCTGAGTGAGATTTTAAATCAGCTATGTTTTTTTCTTTTTTTTTTTTTTTAAAAAATGTCTACTTTGTTTTAAATCATATTGAAGTTTGTAAATCATCAGATTTGTCTGCTTCTGAAGATGAGCATGGTTTTGTTGTTGACAATACAATGACCTCAAATAAAACATCAGGAAAGAAACTGCTTGTTTTGTTGGTTTGTTTATAAAAGTTTTACATCAAATGCATGTCATTTAATAGAAATTCAAGGGTTTTTTTTTTTTTTTTTTTTTTTTTTTTCAGACATTCAATTGATACTGGCTTCTGCTCCTCACCAAATCAAGTTAACAGCATTCCAACTCCACCATTTTATGTTGTGTTAAGGACACGTCAACCTGTTGCTTGCAGCTCCTCCCAAGTTTTTCCTTGAAACTGAACATAAGGAAAATTGTTTTGACTAAAACGGTTTATTTTAAATTGATTGAGCTTGAAAGTTGCAATAAAAAATTGTTTGGAGCATGTTTTGCTCAGGTGACTTCTACTCAATGTTTTTCAATTTATTCTAACAGAGTTTCAAAAAGCTGTTCTTAACTATTCGGGAGAGATTTCAGTGTTCATGAATAAGTTATGCAAAAGCAGAGCTGTCCAAAACGACACCAGATAAATCAAAGCTTTTTTGAGCATAGAAAAGTTTAAGACAGCAGAAGATCAACTGAAGGATAAAAACTAAGTAATAATTTTGGTAATTTCACCACTTTTCTGTTTTTAATGAGTCATTGGTCAGAAAACCTTTATTTTTTTCAAGATAGATCCTAATTTGCTATTGGTCTTTCTGTACAGGTAAAGCAGCTCTCTCAAGTTGGGGGTGTAGATAGTAAAGATGCAACTTCAAAAATAATTAATAAAGTGTTTTCTGTATAGCAATAATGTAAAATGAACATGAAAGGCAGTGGGGGAAAGTTAGTATTTAAAAAGTCTGGGTTACTGAGAGTTTTAATTTGTAAATATTCTTTTTTTATGTGTTTTACAAACATCTAAAAAGTTAGCTAATGCAATATTTAGTGAGTAAAGTCTTTACTGAAGTAAAGAGCAACTGAAAATAGAATAGATATTTTGCTTACTTTAATTGTTTATTTAATTTACTTTAAGATGCTGTGAAAATAACATATCCTGGTATGAAAGAGTCTAGTATGAGAGAATAAGTAATGGTTAAGCTAAAGAATGTGTCAGGTTGAAAAGATGGTACAAAAAGTCAATAAAAAGTTTATTTCAATCAACGGTCTGATGTTGGGAGAACCACAATTGGTAACTACACTTTTATTCTAGGCTAAAAAACAACTAAAATGATAGCTAATGCAATACATAGTTTGTAAAGTTATATAATACAGCAATATAAATAGGTAGCTTATAATCTTGATAATTTAATAATATTAAGGTAACGTTATAAAGTAATTATAGTACATTGTTGTTTTTATCTTATCCTATTTATAGACTGTCAGACAAATATCTGACTGCCTTTTTTATCTAAACTTTTGTAACATTTTTTTTTTAATTTTTGATCAAATATATTTATTTTAGGAGAATCTTCCAATTATATGACGCAGGGTGATCCTGTTATAGAAGAGGAAAATGTTAAAATTGGTGAAGATAACTTTGATAAAAGTTTGCCCACCCTTTTTGATGATGTGGCTGGATTATATGATTTAATGGAGCACAAAAGCAGTTAATGTAAATTTGGATTTCCTTTGTTTAATCTAAATTATTAATTTTTAACACTAACACACCAAACACACTACAAAAAAAATTACTGTTAGTTTTTTTACTAAGTGTAACTAGTCAAACTAACTGAACATACATTGATGTACCTTATAGTGCTAAAGAACCTATTTAAATAGTTTTTTTTTTTAGGTGAAGTTCCATTAAGAGAAAGTCATAAAAGTAAAGAAGAATCCAAGTGTGATTTTTCATCGCTTCATCTAAAGCTGTTACACTTCTGTTTACTTTATAAACCCAGCAATAGTGCAATACTCTGTTTGCTTACCATTTTAAATGAGGAAGGAGTTGATGTTCCTATCTCTGTAAATCTTTTTAAAAAACCTCAAGTTGCAGCAAAGGTCCAAGTTTTAAAGAATACTTTAAGCTCCGGTTGAAACTATGGTTACTTATCCATTTTTGACAACTTAGTCTATTGTATTAAAAATAGCCTATTGTATTAACATAGCTTTCAGAGCAAAGTATGTAGATCTTAAAATCAAAATTGGAATTGATGGTATTCCAGTTTTCAAAAGCTCACCAGTACACATTTGGCCAATTTTGTTCACTATGAGAAATGTTGGTTTTAGTAAGCCTCTTCCTATTGCAGTTTATGCTGGTTTATGTATGCCAAATTTTTTTGGGTTTATTGAACAGTTACACAAAGAGTTTGTTCTTTTCAAATCTTATGTTAACATATCTGGTTTTTTTATTAAAATAACCAATGTATTATATGTGATGCACCAGCTAGATCTTTCTGTCAATGTGTCAAAGGTCATTCAAGATATAATGCCTGTCTATACTGCAGGATCATAGGTGTATATGCTTCTAATAAAGTAATTTTTCCATTTGGTTGTACATATCCTTCTCATACTGACAATGATTATAAATCATTATCCGAAACAAATCAATTGTTTTTATCGCCACTAGCTGAAGTTGTAAATTTAAGTTGTGATTTTCCCCCTGAATATATGCATACTGTTTGCCTAGGTGTCATGAGAAGACTTGTTTTACCATATTTCTCAAGTATATATGGCCATTTAAACTGTCGGGTCAGTGAAAATCTTAAAGAATTGTTAGAGCAAAGAGTCAAATTGTGGCATGGAGCTTTGCCAGCTGAGTTTCATAGGAAAATAAGATCTTTTCGTAGTATTAGTTATTTTAAAGCTACAGAATTTCGGTCAATTTTACTATACTGGTCGTCTTCTTTTTAAAGGTATAATTCCAATAGATTACTATAATCATTTTTTGTATTTACATTTTGCTATGTATGTATTTATTGGAACATCACACAGACATTATTATGACAATGCTACTACTTGCATACAACATTTTCTCCATGATTTGAAAGAACTTTTTTCTGAAAGTGCTTATACCTTCAATGCACATTTGCTATCACATATACCAGAATTTGTGCAGCAACTAGGGCCATTAGATAAGTTTTCTGCTTTTCCTTTTGAGAATTATTTGTATTTATTAAAACAACGCATAAAAACTGGAACTTATGTTTTTGAGCAGTCCATTAATTCTGTATTAACTATTAGAAGTTTTTATTCTAATGCGTCACACAAAAAATTTGTTTTTTCCAATAAATATCCAAATAATATTGCTCTTGTTTTGCATCATTCAAATATCGTTCCCATCATTATAATTTCTGTTAGTGATTTGTATGTTGCCTCTGGATTCTTATTATAATTTAAATCAGATTTTTATGCTCATCCTTATCCTTCCAGTTCAATTGGTATAGGTAGGTATATTCTGTCTAGTATCTATGTAACTGGTGTGAAGATCACTAATAAATGTATTTGTTTTATTGTTGGCAACGAATATATCATCATACCATTTGCTAATAATGTTTTCAAGTGATGCCATCAAAGATAGCGTACTGAACCTATCACTTCGTTGTAATAATCCTTTTGTCTCAATATTATATGGCAGATTTTATGTTAAAAACTTTTAAACATGGTATTTTTTAATTTGTAGTTTGAACTTACAAGAAAAATTAGATGTATAATATCAGCTCTAATTTAATGTAATTTTTTAAATGCTCTATGCCAATATACGTTTGATTGTAATATTTGGTTAAAACATTTTAAAAATCAAATAAGATTGTTAATTTACTTTTGTTTTATGGAAATATATGGAAAGATTTTAAAGCTGAATATAAAACAAAGTTTGTTAAAGTTAATACTTTAACAAACTTAGTTGTATCTGATGACTAAAATGTATAGTTTTAGCATTGTGCATTAAATAATTTGGTAAATTTCTATTGTTGTTATGTTATATATTTCAAAATAAAATTTTAAAAAGTTCATAAATTATTATCTGTACAGGTGTCATGAGTTTTCATTTTTATTGTTAAAAGAAATATTTCAACATACTTTGACGTAATAGGCAATTTAATAGCATTTCACATATTTTAACTTTTACTTTGAACTTTAACTAATAGCCATTTACTTTTACAAAGTTTAGAGTAATTGTTTAAATGTCAAGTTCAGTGGAGTATGCGAGTCAAAAATATTTGTTAATATATTATTTGCATGATAAATCAATTGCAATAGTTCACATTGATGATGTCATTAGCTGGACTCCTGAAGAGTTTGAGAAACTAAAAATTTGTAGAAGAATTGAATTAAAAGTCAACAATGATGATATGAAGGTAAATTTTTATCACTGTAATTTTTTAGTAACTAATGATGCAATGTTTTAATTAGGTTTTAGTTTTGCAATGTGCTGCAAATTATGATGCACTTAAGGAAACTTCAAAGTTTGTTGTTGAAATGAAAAGAAAGAAGCAAACAATAAGTTTCATACAAACCCATTTTAATTCAGTCCGTGGTTTAAACAGAGAAAGACTGCCTCCAGTTTATGTAAGTATACACACAGCTTCTGAAGATTCAGTTTTTGATACAGATCTTCCTTCTCAGTCAACGGTAGTTTTAATAATTAATGTTAGTGACATTATTTTTTTAGTGTTCTGTTAATTATACAACATTTTCATATTTCAGATGCCACATAGCAAAGATAAATCATTTTCTTTAAAGCCTTTACCTCCTCTTAAGACTCCAACTTTTCCAGTTACACTTAAGGTATTTGTTATGTTTTCTAAAGCTAAATGTATTTAAATGATTTCTTTTTAAACAATTGCAATAAATTTCTGCATTTTTAGAGTTTGAGTGAAAACAAAATTTCAATGTCTCAGTCTCCACTCCCAAATGTGAGTTATTAACATTATCAAATTTCTTTAATGTGATTTTATTCATACACAAATGTATGTTATTAGTTTCTAAATTTCATTGTTAAGGTAAATATTTAGTAATATCATTTTCATTTAATTCTAGCTTGATTGCATAAGAACATCTCTTAATTTATCTGATGTAAGTAAAAGTTATTTTTCTGCTGTTTACTTTGATGAGATGGTTTATTTGTTCTTATATGAATGTGTTTTATTGCTACATTTGTTTTTTAAAGGTTCCCAGTTTTCAACTACCTGTATCAACTATTCAGCCGTTTGTAAGTTTTTGAAAATTAGGATCTAGTTATATATTTTAGGTACACAAAAGTTTGATTATGTTTTTTAACTTTGTAATGATTTCTTATGGGTTTCAAGCAGATATTCAGTCAATTGTATACTGTAAATTATATTTATAATATATAAATACAATATATAAATGTTGTAGTTATTGTTCATGTACAGGTTTTCTCATAATCTTAACTGCATTTATAGTAATACTATTTATATCTGGGTATATTAGGCCACCATGCTCTTAAACCTTTGGATATAGATAATCATGAGATTTGATATGAATCTCAGGGTCCATATGTAGGAGTAAATATGGCCGAAGGAGTACATATAAAATATGTATTGGTGTGCGTATCTTATTAAATTTAATTAGAAATATACTTTTATATTAGCTAAATATTAGTTTTATAATGGTACAAAACTGCTATAGACTTTTTTTTATAGGGGTATTTTTAAAAAGTTATATAAACTATTGAAAATAATATTTTTCTTGTAATTTTAGTTAAGTCCCCGTCATTCCTCTGATTTAAGTTTGCTGCATATGCATGATAGTATGCTTGGTGTTTGCAGCCGGCTTAAAGTTGAACCATTCAGTTCACAAGGTTTGAATGTTTTATATTACTAGGGCTAAATAATTATTTTATAAAATGTTTCGGCATATAAAATAAATGGCAGTAGTATTATATTTTAAGTAGTATATTGTTTATTGTGGTCATTATAACAGGACAGTTTCTTATGAGTGCATACATTCTTTGTGAACTGAATACTATCCAGTCAAAGTTGACCAATTTCGAGCAGCGACAGGGAAGGTTGGAGGCGCATGTTGCTGGTGATCCTATTGATCAGAATGTCTGTCATACACAGTTTCCTATCTTTACTTCTCTGCAGCAATATTCTGAGATTGAAAAGCACCCAAAAAATATGGTAAGCTTTTATCAATTTCTGATTATGTAAGTACAGGCATGATGTATTACCCTTGGCAAGGGAACATAGATGAATGATGGTATAATATATTTAAGTTGTTAACTGATCTTTTTTAGTTAACATGGATGAAGCGCGAGGGAGGGTTGACTGTCTATGAGCACATTTCACGGGTGCTTAACAAATTGCTGGCGCAGGACTTACAGCAGAAGATCAATAGGCCTGGAACACATGGGAAGCAGAAGTTTTTTGATAGCCTGGAAAATCAGCTCAAAAGTGAGTGTAATCTACATCTACATATAATTGTAGATTTAAATTAGTATTTATTTACATATTTTTTCTCTTTTTTTTTATAAGTATTTAAATGATTATAGCTTCAACTCTAAATTTATTCCCTGGAACCTCATCTAAAGAGATAGAATTGAAAGTAGCACGATTTTTTAATAACGCCAGAGATCGCTCTGGTGGTTGTCCGCGGCGCTGCAAGTAAAAGACACTTGAAGTTTCGATTGAGGAAGAAAGTAAAGACGACGACTATGAAGGAAATGATGACGACAGTGAAAACGAAGACGGCAGTGAAAACGAAGATCCTCGACAAAAAAAGCTAAAGACTTAGAAATAACTTTTATAATTAAAGATATCATGTAATGATGATTTATATAAATATTATTATATAAACTGTGTTAAACTATTGAATATTACTACAGTTGCGGAAAAAAGTATCCGGAGAAACTATTTTTAGGTATAATCCTAAATTAAATGAAGGAAACCTCATACTGTTATACATATTTTTTAGCTCTCGACAAGCTCTATCTAAGTGTACCATCAAACATTTACTACACTTGGTAGATGTCTCTTTTGGTAAGAAAAACTAAAATGACTGTGGAAAAAAGTATCCGGACAAAAACTAAAATACTAAATGTATACCATAATTTATATGGTTATAATCAACCTAAACTCATAAACATGTATGGTATCACGGAGACAACAGTATTTGTTACAGGTAAAGAAATTACAGAACAGGATTTAGATATAAGCTCGTCAATAGGAAGAGTTTTATACGACATGAAGACATACATCTTAAACATGAACTTACAGCTACTGCCAATAGGTGCCATAGGGGAATTGTACGTAGGAGGAGCAGGTCTTGCGAGAGGTTACATAAACAACCCAGAACTGACAAATCAGAAATTCATTCCTAATCCGTTCCAGACTGAAGAAGAGAGAAATGACACCACATTTGGACCAAATGGAAGAAACTCTCGTCTCTATAAAACAGGTGACCTTGTCAGATGGCTTCCAGATGCAAACTTAGAATACATAGGTAGGACAGACCACCAAGTGAAGATTCGTGGGTTCAGGATAGAGCTCGGAGAAATTGAGAGTGTTCTTTCTTCACACCCTGACATCAAGCAATGTGTTGTTATATCAAAAGAGCATACAACCTCTTCTGAGAGGAGCAACAAGTATCTAGTAGCTTATTACACTAGCATCACGGGGAGGAAGGTTGAAGATAGCGATCTACTCAATCACATCTCATCAAAGCTACCGGATTACATGAATCCTAGTGCATTTGTTCATCTAGACAGGCTTCCTCTTACCATAAACGGTAAGCTGGACAGAAAAGCTCTTCCTAATCCTGAGTTTACTGGGAACTCTGAGTCTTACGTAGCTCATTTCTGGAAATGAGCTCGAGCAGAAGATATGCACTATATTTGCTGAGGTCTTAGGACTCAATACAGGATTGGTTGGGATCAGAGACAACTTCTTTAGGTTGGGTGGCGATAGTATAACAAGTATACAGCTTGTAAGTAGATTGAGACAAAGACTGTGCCTGGGATATATTAGTGTTAAAGATGTATTTAGTCATAAAACTGTCGAAAAGCTGTATGATAACGTTGTGAATAAGCATCTAGAGTGTTTTGCTACTAATAATATAAATGTTATCGCAGAACAAGAAGTTCCTTCTGGAACAGTTTCCCTTCTTCCTATTCAGAAATGGTTTTTCAGCAGTAATTTTTCTGTTTCACATCATTGGAATCAATCATTCTTGGTTAAGGTTCCTGAACTTGATATAGAAATACTTAAAGTCAGCGTAAAAGCACTGCTAGATTATCATGATGTTTTCAGACTTAGGTATACCAGTAGTCTTGTTCAATATTATGATGAGAGTTCTACAGAGGCAACATTTGCGCATAAAGTTCTTGATATAAGATCTCTATGCGCAGAAGGAGAAATTAGCTCAGTTCTTACTTCATGGCAAGACAACTTTGATCTAGAGAGAGGTCCTCTTTACTCTATAGGGTACTTATGTGGGTTTAAAGACGGTAGTGCGAGAGTATTCTTTGCTATGCATCACTTGATAGTTGATTCAGTAAGCTGGAGAATTTTAGCTGAAGATTTAAGGGAACTTTATTTTAAAGTACAGAAGAAAGAAAGTTTAGAACCACTTGCTCTTGGCTCTAAAGGAACGAGCTACAAACAGTGGGCAGAAATAGTTGGAAACTACAGTCACTTTTATGAAGACGAGAGAGGATATTGGAGCAATGTAGTTATTGATATACAAGAAAGTAATAAGACGTTAGAAATGTTCTATACACCGTCTAGGACCTTTTCAAGTTTCTCTTTAAACAGAGAACTTACATCTAAGTTACTCAAAGACAGCTCTAAAGCCTATAACACGGAGATAAACGACATACTTCTTAGCGCACTATCTCTGACTTTGAATAAAATACTTGGAAGGAAAGTAAATCACATAACACTAGAAAGTCATGGCAGGCAGGAGGAAATAGGAAGAAACAGCAACTGTCATCTAGACATCTCAAGAACTGTTGGATGGTTTACCACCAAGTACCCTGTAAGACTTGAAGTAGTAGATAATAATAACCTTGGTGATACAATTAAGTATACCAAAGAGGTGTTGAGAAAAGTGCCTAATAAAGGAATAGGTTTTGGTAGCTTAGTTGGGTATCAAGATCACTTACTTCCTCGGGTAAGCTTTAACTATTTAGGGCAACTAGATAATAGCACCCAAGATTCTTGGAGCATCACATCTGAGTTTAGCGGAGTATCTGTAAACAGTGCCAATGAGGATAGGAATGTGATCAATATTAATGGTGCTACTGCAAATGGAGAGCTATCATTCAGCATATCAAGTAAGCTTGATAGCGACACTTCAAATAAACTAACAAGTGAGTTTAAAGAAAATTTAGAGATGTTAGTCAAGTATACTACATCCCTTCCAAGAACTTACTTAACTGCAAGTGATATAGGAAATATAATAAGCCAAAGTTACTTAGATAAGATCCAAGAAACAAGAGAAGTAGAAGCTGTATATCTAGCCAACAGTTTGCAACAAGGATTTATCTATCACTTCTTGAATCAAGGAGATATAGACGATGCTTATATAGTTCAGATGATATTTGAGTATAAGAACAAACTAGATCTAAATAAACTAAAAGAATCTTAGACACTTGCTCAAAGCAAGTATCCAAGTTTAAGACTAAGATTTAATTGGGATGAAGAACTAGTTCAGATAATAGATAAGGAAAACAAACTAAACTTCAGATATGTAGACTTGAGTAATGAGCATGTAGATACTCAAAACCAAGCTAAAGAACAAGAATTTAAAATAGGTCAGATCAGGATTGAAGATAGGAAAGAAAAGTACAATCTAGAAGAAGGCAATCTCTTTAGAGTATACATCATTAAACAAAGAGACGATCTCTATACATATATCTTAAGTGAGCACCATGCCATAATAGACGGATGGAGCGGTCCCGTGTTGCTCGGATATGTACATGAGACTTATGTAAAACTATCACAAGGAAAGACTAAAGCAATAATAGACACAAGCATAGACAATGCATATTTAGATGCTCAAGAGTATTTACAAAGAACTCAAAGAGAGAATGAAGATTACTGGAAGAAATACATCTCTAAAGCAGAAGACTACCTAGATTAAAGCAGTCTAGTATCTAACAAAACAATAGGCTACTCTCTAAACGAGTATAGACACATTCTAGATCCACAAAATAACGTCTTAACTATCAAAGATAAGTTATACGGAAAATTGAAGACGTTAAGTGGAGAAGAAGGGATTACCTTAAGCGCAATAGTGCAATACGCATGGCATAAGGTGCTTAAAGTATACGGAAGTAACAATAACAAAAATGTAACTACAGTAGTAGGTACTGCTGTAGCTGGTAGGAACTTACCAATAGACGACGTAGAAACTTCAGTCGGAATATATATAAATACATTACCCCTTATAGTAGAGCATGATGATACAAATGCTGCTAGCTTAACACTCCTAGAAGCTATAAAAAAGCTACAAGATGACATAACAGAGATAAACGTAAAGAGTAATATGAGTCTCTCCAAACTGCAAAAAAATGGAACTCGTCTTTTTTACACTATATTTGTCTTCGAGAATTATCCAGTTCCTGTTAATAAAGTGAAGAATGAAGATAACAGCGACCTAAGAATTCAGTTTAAAGAAGCAGTGGAAAAACTAGATTATCCTCTCTCCATAGTTGCTTATGAAATAGCAAATACAAAAGAACTGGTGGTTACATTGAGATACGCAGGAGAGCTCTTTGAAGAGAAAGTGATAAAGAAGTTGCTTTCTACTTTATATACAATAATAAAACAGATAGCTGAAAACGAAAAAAACAAGCAAGCAAAAGAACTGGATCTACAAATCGTAACGAAAGAGGAAGAGCAGCTCCTGTTAACAACATGGAACGATACGAATAAACCGTACCCACATAGAGAAACCATACATGCGTTGTTTGAGGAGAATGCGTCTAAAACTCCAGAGAACATCGCCGTAATATTCGAAGACGTCAAACTCACTTACAAAGAGCTGAACAAAAGGGCAAACAAACTAGCGCGCTATCTCATCAAGCATCATGGCATCAAAGCAGATACCTTAGTGGCTCTCCTTCTAGATAGAAGTGAGGAGATGATAGTAGTAATACTTGGGGTGCTCAAAGCAGGAGGAGCTTACGTTCCTCTTGATCCAGAGTATCCAGACGAAAGGATTAGATGCATGCTGGACGATACAAGTTCTGGTGTGGTTGTTGCTAATGAAAGGTATGTGGAGCGATTAAGAGGAATGGGAATCAAAGCAGCGGTAGTTCCTATTGATAGTAGCGAAGTAGATAAGGTATCATCCGGTGAGTCGGATAGTAATCTTACAACACACAACAGTGGAATCACAGGCTCTAACCTAGCTTACGTAATGTACACATCAGGCACTACTGGAAAGCCAAAAGGAGTCATGCAGTTGCACGGTAATGTGATCAGGCTATTTACTTCAGTAGATGACTGGTTTATTTTTGGTAATAAAGACGTGTGGACTATGTTTCATTCTTACGTATTTGATGTGACTGTATGGGAAACATGGGGTGCGTTATTTTATGGAGGAACACTGGTCATTCCTTCTTACGACGTTACTAGAGATTCATCCGCATTCCATGAGCTATGTAGGAAGGAGAAAGTTTCCGTTCTTAATCAAACTCCAAGTGCATTTTATCAGTTAGCCGACATAGCTAGTAACAGAATTTGCAAATATAGTGAGGATAGAAGTTATAATGGCAAACTTTCCGATCTAAGGTATGTTATATTAGGAGGTGAAGATATTAATGTATCTCAGTTAAAATCGTGGATTGATTTATACGGTTATAATCAACCGAAACTAATAAACATGTATGGTATTACGGAGACTACAGTAATTGTTTCAGCTAAGGAGTTTTCAGAACAGGATATATGGGTGAGCTCATGCATTGGACAAGTTTTAGCTGATCTTAAGACATACATCCTAAGCAACAACCTACAGCTTCTGCCAATAGGTGCCATAGGAGAATTGTACGTAGGAGGAGCAGGTCTTGCGAGAGGTTACATAAACAACCCAGAACTGACAAATCAGAAATTCATTCCTAATCCGTTCCAGACTGAAGAAGAGAGAAATGACACCACATTTGGACCAAATGGAAGAAACTCTCGTCTCTATAAAACAGGTGACCTTGTCAGATGGCTTCCAGATGCAAACTTAGAATACATAGGTAGGACAGACCACCAAGTGAAGATTCGTGGGTTCAGGATAGAGCTCGGAGAAATTGAGAGTGTTCTTTCTTCACACCCTGACATCAAGCAATGTATTGTTATATCAAAAGAGCATACAACCTCTTCTGAGAGGAGCAACAAGTATCTAGTAGCTTATTACACTAGCATCACGGGGAGGAAGGTTGAAGATAGTGATCTACTCAATCACATCTCATCTAAGCTTCCGGACTACATGAATCCTAGTGCATTTGTTCATCTAGACAGGCTTCCTCTTACCATAAACGGTAAGCTGGACAGAAAAGCTCTTCCTAATCCTGAGTTTACTGGGGACTCTATGTCTTACGTTGCTCCCAGAAATGAGCTCGAGCAGAAGATATGCACTATATTTGCTGAGGTCTTAGGACTTGACATTGGAACTGTTGGAATCAGGGATAACTTCTATCGGCTTGGTGGTAATAGTATACTTGCTATTCGATTAATTAGTAAAATAAATAATGTGTTTAATTCGCATTTAAAAGTGGTTGATATAGTCACACACGGAGAGGTTGTGTTCTTGCTATCTAGAGTATTAGATACAAAAGATAGTTATCAGACCGTAGTTAGGTTTAATCATAGCTGTAACAAAACAACAATGTTCATGATACATCCTGGAGGTGCTGGATGTGAGGTGTATTCTTCGCTTTCTGATAAACTTTCCCATTCGTTTTGCTGTTATGGTATTGGTTCTTACAATTTATACTCTCGTGATAAAATTTTAAACTTAAACCAATTAGCAAAGTACTATCTAACTTATATAGATGAGGTCATGAGTTATACATCTGTAGCATCTTATGATTTATTTGGCTGGTCTTTAGGAGGCCAAATCGCTCTGGAAATTGCTTCTATTTTGGAACAATCTGGGTATACCGATATAAAGGTTTATTTACTCGACACATTATTGCAGGACTTCTATATTAAATCTTTGTATGATTCTTCAGATGAGGATTTGAATTCTCAGGATGCAAATTATTCTGACGAATCATACAAAGATATAATTAAGTCGAATACTTTTTTTGCTCAAAAGTTAGCTGCACAAAATGTCTCCAATATTTTACGACACTCGAAAGTTTTACTGTTTAAAGCTTTACTAGTAGATGAAAGATATAATGCAGTTAAATTTAATGAGGCACAATGTCACATAAGGAAGCTAAAATATAATAATATTGATAAAATTGTTGACCAGAGAAGTCAAATAGAGGTCATTGAGATGCGTAATGTTCATCACTTGAATATTATTTTGGAAGAAACATTTATAGCAACCAACTGTATCCTTTTTGCTAAGTAACTTATGTTTTGGCATGAGTATTACGCTGAGTCGAGAGCAGAGTTTAATGTTATAATTGTTATAGATTTTTAATCACAGTCCTTATAGTTTTCTTTTACAGATGTTATGGTAATAAAAAGTTTGGAATAACTGCATTAAAATTTTAAACAAGTATTTTAAATAAAAACATGGAAGTTATTGCAACCTTGGATTGAATTATTTGAGGGTGTTTTAAAAAAGTTATGGCATCAAGCGTTTTAATTTTATGCAGAGCCGCAGCGAATTATTCTACAATTTGTGCTAGAAGTGCATTTGTTAACTTGTATAAAAACGGCACAGATCTTGCTTTTACTGATATATTGTTGGCAGCTCTAAAAAAAATCACAATATTTGTTTGTTAAAACTGTTGATAGAGAACCTTTTGAGGATGATGTACATAAGGCATAGCTAAACTATCCAGCCATAATATGAGTTGTTTCATCGTCGTTCTAGGATATAAGGGAAAAATTTAAAACCACCGTCAAAACTTATTATCTATATTGTAAAGTCGTTCTTGTAAATGTTGCCATAAAAACTCAAGCAGAAAAAATATTAAAATGAAGACGTTCAGAAGCAATAAATTGGTAACTTTGCCTTTATGGATTATGCAAATACTTTTAATCGAAGCAACGCCCAAGGAAACGATTATGCTACAGCAGCAATATTTTCTGATAGAATAATTAGAGTTAAAGCACCACTACAAGAAAAATATTACAAATAATTCTCTAAGTAGATAGAATATCCTTACGTTATTATACACCTTGAATGAGTTGAAAGCAAAAGAATAAGAATGAGATGAAAGCAAACAAAGCTGTTCCTGTTATCTCTAATGTACCGAAACACGAGTTTTATTGATTGTTAACATATTTGTTGAAAATACTATCATTTCCAATAGACTTAGCGACTAAATAAACCTTATATCAAAGTTGTATGTCGGAAAACTTATTTGGAAAAAAGTACAAAATCACCAACAC
The DNA here is from genome assembly GCF_058129835.1 of Hydra viridissima. Lineage (NCBI taxonomy): Eukaryota > Metazoa > Cnidaria > Hydrozoa > Anthoathecata > Hydridae > Hydra > Hydra viridissima. Next base: position 6,910,316 of record NW_028324310.1, read on the forward strand.
TCAGTTAATGATCCCCTTTCTGCCTCTAAAATAATTCTTCATCAACTGTTGTTAAATGATAAAAAGACCTGATACAGATTTTATTTCAGCTACCATCTAATCGGCGATGAAACATGTCATACCAACACAAAGCATATTTTTGTTACATAAATTCAATTAATCTCGGTTTTAACCTATTATTGTATAAAATATTATATAATTTTTTGATTTCCAGAAAAACATAAAATTTTTTCATTCTTCGTTCCCATAGCTTCAGAGAATCTTGATCTTCCTATTTATAACAATACCATTACGGGATTAGGATTAGGGTTGGGGCTAAGTTTAGAGTTAAGGTTAAGGGGCCCACGAGGGCGTCCTTCAATTGTAAAGTGCCTTTAGATGCACGTGTCTAATCGTCTCGTTGCATCGACCTAGAGGAGTTTTCCGATAGGTCTTGCGCTTTGGGCTCAGTTAATCGGCCTGCATCCATAATAAACACGGTCTCTGCCGTTAGAAAATCGTTAACCAGGCGTTTGTTAGCTTTAATAACCATAACTTTGAGTTTAAAGCGAACGTTTCCCCAAAAGCCATTCGAGATGGAGGTACTCACGGAGGTTTGCTACGGTAACAACCCTGTGGTTTGCCCTCTTCTTGCTTTCGGCAGCGTCGCAAACGGATCGGCCGGTTTCCTAGGTGACGAAAAATCGTCTGATCTCTCGACTCCGAATGCTTAACCTGCTAAGATTTGTAGAGTTAGTACAAAGAGTCACATCTGGCCGCCGTAATTTTCTTCGATGACGTCTTGCAAATTTCGTGACGTCGTTTTCAAAGGGTTGATTTTAACCTTCGACCTTAAAGTCGATTTTAGCCTTCGGTGTGGCTCTGTACAACTTTTGCGGTGAAAAAGGTTGCGCGGAGTTCTACAGTCGTATTTAGCCGACAGACGCTGGCAGCGCTGAAACAGAATGACTCTTTTGCGGCGCAAACCGAGCGTTCAGCAAATATGTAGCATTTTACGTCAAAGCAGACAATCTGCACGACAAATAAAGCCAACTTTCTCGTTGCAACAGTTAGTTACTGGACGTTTGATGATGTGTATACAGAGTATGAAAACGTGCAATTGAGGCGGTCCCTGCATTCTGATTGGTTCAAATTCATCACGTGATCATGACGTTCCAATCACAGCATCGATGACGTCATCATGTCGTCACGTTCATGAATTTCACCAATCACGTTGAGTCGTCGTGCAAGCACGACTTCTCAACGTGATTGGTGAAATTCATGAACGTGACGACATGATGACGTCATCGATGCTGTGATTGGAACGTCATGATCACGTGATGAATTTGAACCAATCAGAATGCAGGGACCGCCTCAAGTGCACATTTTCATCCTCTGTATACAAATGTATGAATAGAGAATAGCTGAAAAATAAAAATACATCAGAAACAGCTTCCATTATAGAAAAAATGAAAAAAATGAATAAAATATGCATTTAACAAATATATGTATAAAATATATAATAAAAAAACACCGTTTAAAAACGTAATAAATACCGTGTAAAATAATGTAAAAAACACCGTGTAAAATAATGAAAAAAACACCGTGTAAAATAATGAAAAAAACACCGTTAAAATATACTAAAAAATGCACACTTTTACTAGGGAAATTCCCTGAGAAATTACTAGTTTCCAGTCCCCAAAGACACTAAACCGCGCATTTTTACAAATAAAGAAAAAATAAAATGAACAACAAAGTTACCTTCCTTCGACGCCATTTTGGAAAAAAATTTGAGTAGAGCTTCGCCGTCCGATCTCCTTTGGGGCTTTCGCCCAAATGACAGATTAACGTTCGCACCGGTATATATAGAGAAAACGACCCTTAAGTAAACAAACGACGGCCCTTAAGTAAACAAAACGTTGCGGGGGGGGTGTCCCAAATCGACCAATCAGATTGCAGAGAAAAGTAAACAAAAAAATCAACCGACCAATCAGATTGCAGAGAAAAGTAAACAAAAAGAAAAACCGGGGGTAAGTAGGGATAATATATATGCGGACGTGTTAGTAAAATAATGAAAAAACACCGTTTAAAAATGATGAAAATAATGCTTTTATATAACATTTGTAATAGTATCTGTTAAAGAAAGAATAATATATAAATATAGGTGAGAATATAAATAGATTAATATATATTATATATTCAATTGATTAATATAATATTAATATTTCTTTGAAAATGTTGTGGGAAGAAGTGTTAGATGATTCGTTATATGAAGCTACACATTATTATTATTATTCAGAAGTTCGTGGCGATTCATCATCAACAAAAAATCTTTTTAATGTGACGAATGAATTTACTTTACCTTTTGTTGATTTTAGAAAAACTGTAACTCGAAATATGTTGAAGAGAGATTCTATAATTCATTTACAATCTATGTTAATTCCTACTAATTTATCTTTAATGGAAAAAGAAGAAGATAAAACAAATGATCCGTGGATTCAAAAGGTAAAAGAGTATTATAATAATAATAATTATGAATTTTATTCTCGGATTGGATTGGATGAAGAACCGGTAATATTAGATTGGATGACAGAAAAGGTGTGTATCGTACATGGTTGGGATGTAAAAGTTATTGATTTTCGAGAAGACGTGCGGAAAAAACCTAATATATATCACAGTATTGTACAGTTAGTAAATGATGAATATTTGAAAAGGAATGATGACGATAATGTATTTATGAAAAGAACATTTATGAATGATGGTACAAATTGGCTTAAGTGGAATGATTTACGAAGTGATATTGATAAAAATTGGTGGAACATGAATTTTCCGTTGATTCCAAATTCTTATTTACCGTTTAAATTTTGGAATGGTTCGTTTTGTAGTGGAATATCCGCTAGTCCTTTGAAAAATGAAAGTTACATTTCAAGAGAAAGAAATTTTTGTGAGATGGTGACGGATAAAAATCGAGGGGAAATTAATTTTAAAATGCGAGGGTTAAGACCACAAAATTTCTTTTGGTATGATGTAATGCCGAAGGGAAAAGATGTGAGAATAGTGAGCGAACCGGAAAGTGATAAATACGATGTGAAGCAGACATTTATTCATAATCAATATTATTTCCCTCTTCCAAGTCCTTTACCTACTACGACACCTGAAGTCGTAAAAAGCGTGATGGATTTTAGTTTTATTCCTACTCATTCTCAGGCTGCTGTCTATAAAGTATTTCCGTTTCATCAATATATTAGTTTTCAATATGACGATAAATTAAGTATGTATGATAATCTTCATAATTTTGCTCGACAAGGATATGAAAAGTTTGAGAATGGAAAATATGTTTTAAGAGATCCGTCAGAATATCATAATTTACCATTTTTGTTTTTTGTGGAACATGATAATAATCCAAAAGACAGTAACGTTTTAGATATGATTGATCCTGATCGAAGGAAATTTACATATTTGTTTTCGATAAAAATCGAACCTCGAGATTCCGATAAATATAAAAAAAGCGGTGATGTAAGGGAAATTAAAATTACTGTTCGTGTTTCTAATATTGGTCATGTGTTTGGTGAAGATCCTAAAACTGGATATTCGTATCCTATATTTGTACCAACGCCGTTTGCAAGATTTTTTGAAGAGTACATTCAAAGATCTATATATCCGACTCGTGTAAAATATTATTATAAGTTTAATAAAAATAAACATTTAACTGATATGAGGTATTGGTTTGGAAACAATATTATTCAAGAAGGACATAGTAGTGGAATCCCTAACGAATGTTTGTTGATTGAAACAATGTATGAATATTTATACGGTGAAGATAATGATCGAATTAAAGATAAGCAAGTAGAAATTGTGACATTATTACAAGAGTGGCAGCATTTGTTGTATGCAGATAAGTTGCATTGGAAATATATGCCTTGCATTCCTCCTCGTATTCAAGATTTTTTATTTGGAATGTCGTGTATAAGATTGAAGAACAATAGAGTTGCGAACAAAGCGGATTATTCGTATTTAGAAGTGTCGGCGAATAAGGATACTATTGTATCACATTTAACTATTCCATGGTTTCAAACAACAGAACAGAGTATATTTCCTATACGTTCGCCACAAATATTGGATTATTTTAAACAAGGATTAATGGATGGAAAAACGAATATGGTGTTAAATGGATTAAGCTTTGAAGATTATAAGAATAATATATATTTGAAAGTAATGTGTAAAGATCGTTGGACTCCGCAATGGAGTGAGAAAGATAATTTGAAATGGTGTCCTCCGTTATATGATGATATTTCATTAGAAGTTATTGATAAAAGAGTTGTGTATAACGTAATTGAGTTTCTTAAAAATCCAGTGGGAAATTTTAAATATTCATTAACGTATAATGATGACTATGTTTCATTATTAACTGGTGATTTTAAATCAGTTAAATTTAAACCATATATGAATGATAAAAAGAACAATTTGGAAGTGTGGTTATATTGCGAACAAATAAAAGAAAGTTATTCTTCTTCAGTAAAATTGCCTTTGGTATGTTTAGGTTTGTGGAGAAAAGAAATTCCTACTAAAAATAAAACGAATTATTATCGTTGGTGTCAAGGACAAAAGAATATATTAACGGATGATGCTATTCAACAACTTACATTTTATTCCACTGATATATATCAACAACCGCTTGTTCAAAGAAGATATGACGGTACTATTATTGATAATTGGAAAGAAAGCTATCCTATTAGAGGAGTTCATTTAATAGTGTATCAGCCTAGAGATGAAAGAATTAAAAATAAAAAATTGACAAATGTGTTTGAAACTATGATTATTCATCGTGATGATATTAGTCTGCAAAACGAGAGTAACCCTTTTTCATTAAGATTATCGGATTCAGTAGTTATTGAAATTCAACAAAGAAATATAAATAAAAAATATTATCGTTGCGCATTAACTTACATTTATTTTTTTCCAACAGAAGCTCTTAATTTTCCTTCTGAAGATGATCGTTGGGTGCATGTTACGTTTAATATGGCGGAGAAATGTGATGTTTATTTAAACAATATAAAGGTTGAACATGTAGTGGCGTCGTTTGATTTAAATCAATATTTAGTTAAAGGTGATAAAAGAACAAACATTTCATTGTTAAACAATTATCAACCTCTTTTAGAAGGGCAAATGCGTTATTTTCAAGTAAAAGATACGGTTGATTTTTCATCATTTAGTTGTACATTATTGGATTCGAAAAATGAAAAATTAGTATATAATTATGTTATCGATCCAATATTTGTATTGCAATGGATACCAGTTGTGTGAAAGATGTTTTTATTTTACATAAGAAATGGAAAGGAAATGATAATAATGAAAGTAGTGAAGTTAATCCTTTTTTGTTGAGAGTGGAGATGGAATCTATAAGCGAATGTATGCAAAGATATGGCGAAAATAGAGTGAAATGCTTCGTTAAGCAAATATTTTTTATGCCGAATAACGTTTTGAATTTCCCTCACGAAGATGATAAAATGGTACATGTTCAGTTTGAAAATGCGTTATCTCAAATGGTTTTTTTAAATAACAAGCTTGTTGAAAATATCGTTTGTTCTTTTGATATGAATGAATATTATGAAAGAGAGGGTTATATTCATGTTACGAACAACAATAGAAAACCTCAACTTGACGGTGTAACGAGAACGTTTATTTTAAATCGAATAACATCGCTTCAAAAAATAAAATGCACGTTATTAAATTCGAATAAAGAACCGTTAATATTTGAAGATGATAAATTTAAACCGCTAGTTATTGTTGAAGTTGAAGTAATTAATAAAAAATGAGCCATATTAAGGCGTATGCTAATAGATTTATTGCAAAATCGAAAAAATCTCATGATGAGATTCGACATATATATAATGAGATAAATAATCAAAAAATGAGACAAATAAATGGTTATTTACAACAAATTAAAGAAGAAAATAAAAAAGAAATGAATGAAATGATAAAAGAAATGAATGATAAACTCGAATCGTTAAAAAAAGAGAAAGAGAAAGAGAGTTTTACAAATGAAGAAATTAAACAGCGTAAAAGAAAAACAAAGACGCGAAACGAAAAACGAAATAATGATGACGTAAGTGAAGATGAGAACAATGAAAGCGAAGACGAAGTGCGAAAAGATAAAAAGAGATCTCGAAAAAGTATATTGTGTAACGTATGTTTAGAAAATGTTGAAGCTGTAAATGTTGAGGGTATGTGTCGAACGTGTGCTTTAAGAACCGTTGTTTGTAAAAGACCTGATAAAAATCGAAAAAAAGAATGGTTACAAAAAGGTTATAAGAAAGCATTGAAAGACGTTAAAAAGCAAAAAAAAGACGTGTTTAAAAGCGATTCTGAAAGCGATTCTAATTGATGTATATTCTTAATTAAAAATATATATAAAGAGTTTGATAATGTTGTATTGTTTATTTATAAAAAATGTCTACAGAAAGTAAGTTACGTAAAAGAAATTTGGAAGATCGATATAGTCCTAACGATAATCCTGCTACTCTTGAAGAGAGTTTAATTAATACAAAAGAAGAAGGAGACTTATTAAAACAAGCTCTTTCGGGAAAATTATCTAAAGAATGGCAAGAAAGATTGAGTGAAAAATGGACTGGTTTTAATACAACAGGAGTTCAAGAAGAAATAATAAAGTCTACTACGCAAATAATATATCCTAATAATAATACAACTCGTGATATAAAACTTCCTTTCGAATGGGAAGCTGTTGATCATATAAAATTAAGTGAAATATGTCTCGCTTTTAAAATGCGAATATTAAAAAATGTAAACGACAATACATATTTTAATATGGCAGATGGTCATGCTGATGATGCGTTAATGAAAAAGTTTTGCGTGCGAGAAGATTTCGTATTTTATTGGATAAAAGGAATTAAATTGTTTACAAATTTAGCGAAAAATCAAGAACATTGCAGTAATAATTTTGTTCCGTCGGAATTTTTGTCTCGTATGAAAGCGTTAACTTATAAGAAAAATTACAAAAAAAAGTATCGTGAAACGAATTTAGATCAACAAATGGGTTGTGTTAGTTATGGTGATAAAGATGTTAAAGAATTTTTTGCTAAACATCCAACAGTAACAGAAAGTAAAGGTGCAAATGCTAATACTCGTGCACTTACTGGTGAAGCTCCTGTTTATCAAACAATTTTGTGTGATAGATATAATAAGAAAGCGTGTGGTAACGGAATGTATTTTCTTATACCTTTAAAGCTATTGAATGAAATATTTGAAATAGATGAATATATTGGAAGAAAGAAATTTGCATTGGAAATATATTTAGAAAATAAATACGAAAAATTGATGGAACATATTTTTCCTATTACTGATGCGCAAGTTGCGAGTTTAGCTAATATTGGTTTAAAAATGGAAGATCCGTGTTTGTATATGCTAAATCACAAAATAAATCCTACGTTGGTTGTTGAAAAAACGGCTTTGATGATGTCTACTCCAGATAAACCTTATACATTATTTCGTATGCAGCATTTGGAAACAATTGATAATGTTGTTAATAATAGAAATGAGTTTACTATTGACATGGGAAATAATAAAGTTTCCAATTGGTTGGGAAATACTATTATTATTTCTTGTTATCGAAAAGATCAGTTGGAACATCAAAATAAAAATTGTATGACATTGCGTGATATATCTACAGGAGTTATATCACAAGTAACGTTTTCAAATTGCAGACGAAGTTATGATAGTAATCCGGGTGATGTGATTCAATTTGATATGAGAGATTTTTTAACTCGCTGTCAAGTGTATCGTATGTACGCAAGTTGGCACAATGGCGGACTTTCTTCAACATCAAATATTGATAATTTAGTATCTGCTTATCATGATCAAAACGATACTTTTATTCCAAGCATGCGTGAATATTTTAATCCAGAATACAATTACGATCAACCATTAGTGTTTGATATGACGAGTGATTATAATTCTGTTCAAAACGCCCCTCCTCAAATTATGACAGGAAGTAGTGCTTTTCAAATTACGTTAAAATTTCATGAAAATTTTACTGGACAAGTGACAATTGGCGTGTATGTACCAACGGAATATATTCAAAATGGAACGGGTTTACACGAAGAAATAACATATTCACCTAACTCGTTAAAAGCCAGTTAAAAGACGATATTTTTTGACTAATTTATTATATAAAACGAAAAAAAATATAAAAAATCAACTATAATAATGTATCGGCGACGACGACGAGTACGCAGAAATAAAAACAGAAAACAACGAGGGAGAGGTGAAAAAATTCAAAAACTTATTCGATTGGGAAAGATTGCTGGTGATCAGTTTTTATCTTCAACATATGGAAAAAAAGCATTAGATTGGGCAGTAGCACGAAGTAGTCAATTAATATAAAACGATGATTAACAATTCGCGAGATAAATATATACGAAGAAAACAAATATCAAAACAAAAAAGATATGAAAAACGAAGAAGAAGAAACATACAAAGAGGTGGTTTACCTTTTCTTATCGCACCGATTATAGCGGCCATTGCAGCTAAAGCGGCCGTTGCGAGTAAAGCAGCAGCGGCAGCAGCTATTGCTACGAAAGCAGCTTTAGCGGCTAAAGCAGGAACGATTGCAATTGGAACGGCAAAAGCAGCAGCAAGTGGAGCGATAAGCGCTGGTGTTGGTCAGGGTGTGAAAACAATAATTGAGAATAATAAATAAAAATGTAATTTTAATTAAAAAAAGAATATATGTTTCAAAATAGTATTATTCGTTGCATTTTCTTTTTCTCGTTTGTTTAAAAATAGCAGCATATTTCATCGAGTGTGAAGTTATGTTAAAATGAAATATTGTTCGTTGATCAGTTGAAAACATGCCATTTCGTAACTGATGTTCAAAATCAAAATAACGTCGTTGTTTGTCTGAATATCTTTTCAATTCTTCTTCTTCTTCTATCAAACCGCTGTCGATTAAACTTCGTAAACAAATCAGTTTATCTTCTAATTTAGCAATCTTAATATGTACCCAGTTTAAAATTGTATCAGCTTTAATAGTAAGCGAAAATGCTTTTTCAATCTTTTCCACCTTCATATCCGATGTTAGTTTAATAGTAATGTTATTATTTAATAGATGTGATTCGTTTAAATCAGACATAAATTTTTCCAAAAACGAAGTATAACATACAAGAGTCATTTTTGATACTTGTTTCGTTAGATTCACGTTAGATATAGATTAAAATGAAAAAATCATTTAATTTATATTTTAGTAACAATGTAACAGGTGAATCAATAAATAGAATGTTACTAATGACAACAATGAATAGTATTGATTAGGAACAAATAAAAGTCTGCTAAAGAAAAACAGGTGAAAAAACAATCGATTTTTGTTAATAGTAACAATGATTAATATTGATTAGGAACAAATTAAATGTGTGCAAAAGAAAAGTGACGTAATAAACAGGTGAAAAAAATAATCGTTGTTGTTAAGGGTAATAATAAATAATATTAAATATTAAAGCGATGATATTGATTAGGAACAAATAATAAAAAACAGGTGAAATAACAAACAAAACCTATATAAGACGATGATAAAGTTTAGTTGATAACATTCGATAAATGGTTAACAACATTAAATGAAACCAAAATGGAAATATTTAATGAAAATATGCGAAAACGAAAAATTAACGATGATGATGAAAATGACGACGTATTTAAAGACGAAATGAAAAAATCAAATGTTACTCAAGAAACGAATGTTAATCAAGAAACTAAAGAGAGTAAAGTAGTAAAGCAAATTAAAACAAAGCAAAATGAAAATGTAATGACAAAATATTGTAAATGTATTAATATATTTTGTTTTTGTGATATTGATATTGAATATAAAAAAATGTAAAAAAAATAATATTTAATTTTTTTAGATGCAAAATAATAATGTTTGTTTATGTTCCAACTCGATTATAAAAGATAAAGTTAAAATTGTAGAGCGATATCGTAAATTGATTATGGAAACGATAAAAGATATTTTGCAATGCGAATTATGCGAAGAATTGTGGTTAAAAAAAGACAATATTGTATATAAATGTGAATGTTGTAAAATAAATATATGTAATAGTGAAAATTGTCAAGAGGAACATCAATGGAGAAAGGATTATGATTGGCGACAATTTGAATTTGATGATATATAATTTTTTTGTAACGTTTTTTTTTAGATAAAAAAAAAAATGAATATGTTATTTTTAATTTTTTTGTAACGTTAATTTTTTTTGTAACGTTTTTTTTTAGATAAAAAAAAATGAATACGTTATTAAGTGGAGATGAAATGATCAAGAAAATAAAACGTTTGAAGAAGAAAGTAAAGTCGTTGAAATACGAAAGGTATTTGCTGAATAGAGAAGTGACAGATTTGTTATGCGAAAATGAAAATCTTATCGACAAAAACGAACAATATAAAATCACTTTGGCTAAACTGAAAAAAAATGTATTTGTATTAAAAAAAGGAAACAGACTCATGAAGACAATGAAAAAATAATGTAAATATTTATAACAATGTTAATAATTGTTTATCTTCTTCTGAAACGTTATTTTCTCTTGCTATATCTGTTAATCTTTTTTGTAACGAAATCATTTTTTCGTTTTCTTTTAAAGTGTTGATCGAATCGTTTAACCAATAGTAAGGTAATTTGTTTAAATCGTTTTCATGTAAAAACGACGAGTTTTGAATGTTTTGTTCTGTTCTTAACCAATCGAATTGTTTAAGTAAAGCTTTGTTTTCGTTGTGTTGTAAAATATTAACTTCGTTTTGAAAAACACGAATAGGGTTGAATTCAAAAGACGATGACGGTGAATCGTGTAAGTACATTTCTTCTTCTTTATCTTCTATATCGTGTAAAAAAGCACGTTTAGCTATTACGTCGCAATATTTTAAAAAAACATTTCTGATAAAGTTTTTAAATTGAAAAATTAAACGTTGATCAAAAACGGTGTGTTCTTGAAAGTGTGAAGCCAATATTTGTTTGAAATAAGACAGGTCAATATTTTGTTTGATTTTTTCAAAATGTTGAAAGAAAAGCGAAGCAAAATAAGCACACCAACCACCACATAAAACAGTATTGTATTTCTGATAAATCAATCGATTGTACGAAATGGTAAGATTTTGTATGTTGTTTTCCAACGAATATCATTTGATAAATTGTGAAAAATAATAAAATTGCGTGTTTGATTTTAAATCTTTTTTAGAATCTCGCAAAGTCGTGTCGATTTCGTTGTAATTAACAGATAAACTATCGATGTAGGAGTTTGTATTTATCAAACTTGCATTTTCAAAAAGTACGTTGCAAGTTAAAAAAGACAGAGGAATTTGTCGATCGAAACTTTGTTTACCGAAACTATCAAAACAAAACAGATGATCTTTATCTATTCTCATTAGCATTCGCCAATGTTCTCCTTTTTTATATGATGGATCGCTGTTATATATAATAAAGCATCCTTTTCTGTTAAAATTTTTACTCAAATACGAATAATCAAATGCATTTTGTATTTCATCCAACGAATATACACCCAAATAATAATCGTTAAATAACGGTTCCGAAGTAAAATAATCGTGCAACGTTTTGTTTGTCACCATATTCTTATTGTTATATATTCTATTTTATCTTTTTTTCTAGTATAAATAATATATTTACATATAAAAATGATGCGCACCATTAATGACAATACAACAGAACAAATGAATAAAGGTAAGCGTTTATTTTTTTTATTTTGACACTATATTAATTCATATTCAACCTTTTTTAAAATAGTATATATAATGGAAGAAATAATATGAAAAAAAATATTAAAAAATGGCTATTATAAAGTATAAACCGAGGCGAATTATTGATGAAGATGATGATGATGATGTTGATTTTAAAATAGTTTCTTCAGTGCCGGTTAATAATTCTTTGCCGGTAAAAAAACAAAAAAAAAATGGAGTAAAAAAAATTTTAGAAAAAGAAAAATTGAATGTAAAAAATTGAAATTTTGCAAACGAAGAACAAACTCGAGATATACTAACAATGCGATGAATAACAAATTAAATCGAGTCGGAAAAAGAATCGTTAAGTGGGTTTTGACAAAACGAAAGTAACACATTTTTTTTTATTTTAAGTAGAAGTTCGAAGAAGATGGTGGATAATGGATATGGAGACGATACAAATTACCAAAACACATTCTTGTATAAGAGAAGTTTCTTTAACAAGAATGTTCGATCCTTTTGGTTTTATGATAAATGTTCACGCCGTGCCGTGTATAGATTACGATTACATGGGAAGGAAATATCGAAACGCGTTCGAGTTTTGTTGTAAATACATTCATAGACTGCCCTTTTATCCAAAAACCGCTCTCTTAACGTCTTCATGTACTAAAGTGGTGTCTTGTAAAGACGTAGATAACTATTTGATGCAATATATTGGGAAGAACGATGTTGTATTATACAAAGGCGGTATATGCGAAAAACGATTTTGCGAACGAAACCAAATATTATCATACAATATTGAATTGTTAGGTGTTCCTAAAATAGAACAGATCGCATCGCCTTATAAATACGGACATTGCGGTGGACATATTGACGATGGTGAAATTGTCCATTGTCCATCTGTAGAAATAATGACTTTTAGTTATTATTTGTATAAATTTTGTATGGAGGATTTATTTAAATTAAAAAATACAATACAATAATTTACGAGTTTTTTTTGTGACGAGTTTAGAAAAAAAGAAAAGTGAAGAGCAACCTATGGAAATCGACGAACCGATGGAAATTGATGAACCGATGAAAATTGAACAGAAAAATATATCGAAAAAGATAAATCAAGAAGAAAATCAAGAAGAACCAATGGAAATTGATTGATTTTTTTTAAAAAAAAAACGATATAATTAAAACAATGTATTTCATTTAATATAAAAATATAATTTTTTTTACATTTTGGATTTGATTTTTTTATAAATATATCGCCCTAACAAGGCTCCGCCAAGCAACGGTAAAGCAACTGGTAGTCCACCGCGTTGTTTTCTTTTTTTGTATTTTTTCATTTCGTTATTGATAGCGCGATGAACGATTTTTCGAATTTTCTTTTGTTTTTTTTTTAAACCGGATCCTCGATATTCTTTCATGTATTTTCTTTCGTTGTTACCTCCTCGATAAGTGCGAAACGTAGTATAAGTAGACATTTTAAAGTTCTATGTGATTAAGATAATTCTTTTTATAATCTTCATAGTTGTCAAAATAACGGTCTTCATCGTTTAATGTAATAGGATATAAATCTTCTCTGCGAACGAGGTATTTTCTTTTATCAATCGTATGTTCGATAAAATAGCGATGAGTAGGAGCGTAAAAATTATCCAATTGATTTTTGTTTATGGTTACTTTGGTTATTTTGTAAACATCGTTTTTATTCCAATACGATTCGGTTCGCGTCGAAGGTTTGCTAAACGTGTCTTGATCGAGAGCTTTTGTTTGTCTTCGATAACACAACGTTCCCACGGATAACGGTTTTAAAATCGGTTTCTTTTCTTTTTCTATTCTAGTCGTATTGTTATATTTCCATTGTGCTTTTCTCTTTTTTTGCGCCGATACACGATCCTTCATTCGCATTATTTTACTTTCGTCAGTGTTTGCATCTAATTGAACAGGTGAGAAACCGCTATACGAACTAGGAGTAGAATTGATGACGTCTTGCAATTCTTCAATATACGCGTCCCAATTTTTTTTCACGCTAAGTTGTTCGCTCATTTTTAAACGTCTTACTAGAGTCTTTAAAGTATAAATAGCTCTTTCCGCACGGTACGCATGACCCGTCTTGCTTGAAAAATGAACGACGTCGTTTTTTTTGCACCAATTTTTAAATTGAGAATTGAAAAATTCTCCTCCTTTATCCGTTTGCAAACGAACGCGTTTGTCAAACACTCTTTCTATTCCTTCAAACATGTTTTCAAAAGCTTTTGTAACGGTAGAAGGTTTTTTGTTTAGACAGCTTCGCAAATATATCTTTCTCGAAACGCCATCGATCATTACCAAACAATATTTAGGTCTAAATATTCTCCTATCGACGTTAAACGTTCTCATATCTGCCAAATCGGCATGAAAATACGTTCTAGGTTCGTTATACCTATTCATGTCTGTTTCGTACGAATACGGTTTTCTCGGAGCTTCGCTTTTATCAAAATCGGTTTTGGTTTTTATTTTTTTCGTCGTCGACCAAGCCTTTGACATTTCTTTGAGCGAAACAAACTCGTTTTGCGTTTTTAATACATCGTTCAACAAAACAAGCAATTTTTCGTCTGTTTCGTTTTTAATTTGTTTCGCATCGCTCAAGTAGCGATAAATTTTATCTCGTCGGGTTAAAATAAACAGTTTGCTTTTAATGTTTGTTTTCCATCGTTCCACAAGGTCTTGCACGTTAGTCAGTGTCGTCATGTTCGAGTGTTGTATATTTTAGGTTGAGTAATCAAATCCACCTTTATGATTGATAATTCTTTAAAAATATCTCTCGTATATTTTCTTTCTTTGTCGATTGAATCGTTTTCGAACAAATTAAAAAAAGCTGACAAATAAATAGGCAAATCTTTTGTTTTGGAAGTCAAAACAGAACCCATTACCAAAAACATGATGAAACGAGCAAACACGCCAAATATTCCGTGTGTTGTGTCGCATGAAGAAGCGTTAAAATCGAGCAAAAACCTATCGACGAGAACATTCTTCGACACGTTCGCATGATACGTTTGAAACACCTCGACCACATCATCATCAGTTCTAAACGGTAACTCTTTTTTAAATACAAAACTCTGATAAAGCAACGGTAAAAATTCGTCCCATTCGTTTTCCTTTGCAAAAACTGAAAAATCCTCGATAGCCTTTAACAACGGTGCGTGTTCTTTTATAATGTACTCTTGATGCTTTTCTACAAATTCGCTCATTAACGTTGTTAACTTTTTGGATTGATGATCAAATCTGGCGTAACGGGATAATAACGAGTGTTCCCATTTTCTCAAATTCGTTTCTACGTTTTCAAAAAAACGTTTGGCTATTGCTCCTGTTTGAGTAGGCGATTCGCCGAGCCACGATTTGTCGAGCAAACCGCGCATGATAGGATAATAAGGATCGACTAGCAAATCTCTTTGTACTGTAACGTGTTCCAGTTCGACGTTGCTTTTTTTAAAGTTAACGTTGTCAGCTTTTATTTCCATCTTCCAAACTTTCGAAAACGAAAACGAATCGTCGACAAGCGATATTCCTCCCGTAACCGAACAAATCACGTTTTGATAAAACGAAATTTTATCTCTGCCTTCGAGTTTAGTTTCGTTTACGATCATTCTTTACTAACCATTCGTTTACGATCTTTTCTTCGCATGCTTTTAACGTTGCAATGTGTTCGTCGCTACACATTTTTTGTAAATCGCCTTTGCAACTCTTGTTCAAATCTCGAACGGGTTTTAAACGATAATGATCGCGTATTTCTCCCATCACGCCGTCGTTAAAAATGTAAAGTTTGCTGTTGATGTTTTTAGCAAAGTCGAGCGTGTTTTCTATAATGCGAATTCCGTTTACGTTGCTTTGCATGCGATTTTGCAACACTCTTTTTTCTGCACCGTCGCCATCACCGCTGTCATCGATTTTACAAACGTAATCTTCGAAACAAAGCGCCGTTTTGTTCATGTCTTTGGCCGTAATTTTTTCGCTTTTGTCGCGAGTTTTAAAATTGATTTTTTTTAAAGAATAACACTTGGGAGCTAAAGCTACAGCTTCTTGTATGTGCCACGGCGAAGGTACTTCTTCTTGAAAATAATCGGCTTCTTTGGCATGACTGTCGTCGTAACGATAATCGTTCTTGTCCAAATTGCTATAGTCTAACCATCGTCTAGCATCGGGATTTTCGTAAAGACGTCTGTCTATATAATCTCTAAATCGTTCTGCATCGTTATCGTACGAATAATGGTTAACAGCCACACCGTACGAATCCGTATCGGCCAATAACAATTGAACGGCGCATTCGGGCAACGCTTGTTGAAAACTCCAACGAAAACGATTGATTTGATTTTTGGCAAACGACAAAACGGTAGCGGCTGTCAATCTCAAAGACTTCATTTTTTGTTTTCTCTTTTCGCGAACGACCAAAAAAACGCATTCGTTCAAATTGTTGTCCTCTTCTCCAAACACCCATTCCAACACGTGTTTTTCTTCTTCTTCATCGCCACCGCGATGACGATGGCGATAAGACGGAGCCAAACAAACGATCGATTTGCTGTCGCGAACGAGGCATTCCCTCAAATATTCTTTGTAATAATCGTCGTAAGTATAATCGGGAGTAACGTACGTTCCGTCTAAACGCACGCGATGAGCAAAAGTATCCAATTTGTATTTTTCGACAGGTTCGCGAATCAAATTGTCACCGTCGTCTACGAACAAATACAAAAATCGCGGGTCGATCATTTCCATCGCATCTTTCGTCGCAAATCCTTCACTAACGTCGCACAGCATTTCGATCACTCTTCGCGTGCGAGCTATCGTTCGTTGCAACGTTTTTTCTTGATGGTTCACGTGCGTGCTAGGGTTGTGTTTAGCGGCGTCTTGACAAAGCCAACCGTAATGTCCGTTGGTGCAAAGCTTGCAATTTTCGGCCGTAATCTTGTCTCCTCGCAAAATAGCTTCTTGTCTGCGAGCAATGTTGTTTTTCACCATGTCTCTCGCCAACGGAAAAGTCCAACACGGCACCACGTAATAAATTTTGTTCAATCGGCAACCCCAACGTTCTATCAAGTCCAACAAGCACGGAAAATATTCCACCGTGTCGTGCGCCGACAAACGAAAAACCAACTTGGGCGTCTTGTTCAAAGGCAGCGTGTACGTTCCGTTTCTTAACTTTTTTCTCGTTCTTTCGATTTCGTAAGGACTCATTTCTTCGGGAACGGTTTCGCGTTTTTCGATCATGGGCGAATAACCTCCCATCGCGTCTTGGTATTCTTCTTTCATCTCCACGTTGGCGTACACCAAACACGTTTTGCCGAATCCGTTTTGAGAAAAATCGCCGTATTTTGCTTTTATTTGTTCCAACGTCGTGCACGAATAATCCATTTCGCCCGCTTGAAATATCAAAGGTTGCAACTGCGCTCGAGCGTATTGTCCGTTTTCGTCGTACATTTTTATGCATTGTCGATACGAAGGCAGTTTGGCGATCGGATAATCGTCCGTGTCGGCTGCGTATTTGCATATTCCGTTGGTCGCCATTCCGCCTTTGAGCATTTTTTCGATCGTTTCGTGATGTTCGAGCGATTGAGGAAAACGAATGGATATTCCGCTGTTGACAGAATTGAACAGGCTGGCAAATTTAAAAACGGAAACCACCTTCATCATGTGATAACCCGTGTTTTCAAACATCTTGTTGTCAAAATCGATCAACACGGCTCCTAAACTCGTAGTGTCCATCGCGGCGTACAATTTCAACAGAGGTCTCAAAGTTTTCAACTTTAAAAGTTCCCACATTCGTTTCGCGTTGAGGTAAGCGGGTTCTATTCTTTTCATTTCGTCTTCTTTCGTTTTGCTTTTGCTCAAATAGTTTTCTGCAAACGTTTCTAACGACGGACAGCGTTCGTATTCGAAATCCAAACGTTCGTCGTTAATGTGTTGATAGGGAAACACCGTTTTTTTGTTCAACAGCGAGCGCAGTTCTTTCGTTTCGTTTTCGTTCAAATCCAGCTGCGTCGTCGTCGGAAGAAGGTTTTCTTCTTTCAAAAACGCCATCATGTTTTCTCGCACTTCGGCTTGCAACGTTTCTCCGAGCATGGAAGTGGCAGAATCCAAAGATTGATTCTTCTTCTTTTTTGCTGTCGTCGTTCTCGTTTGTTTCATCGTCTTCTTCGTCACCGCGAGGCATTTTAAAAAAGCTAAAACAATTGCCAAACGAACAGTTCAAGTTCGACACTTGATTGTCAAACCACGAATTGTGAGCGTACACGTTTATAACGGGATCCAGTTCGATTCGAGCGCCGTAACTCATGTTGCAGCTGTTGTGAGCCAAACCGATCGTTTCCCCCGTCCAATGACAGTGATCCACCACGACGTGATCTTCGAACAATCTCATCAGCTTGCCGTGTTGTGCGGCGTACGCTTTGCTCAACGCTTCGTTACCGCCGTACAATATTTCTCTCGTTCCCGGTTTTCTACCGTCGCCGCTCAGTTGATATGCTTTGCTCAGCATCACGTTGAAAAAAACGTCGTATTCGGGTCGCGAGTCACCGTACGCTTTTACCATTTCGATCCAAGGATGTCTTCTTTTTTTCAAGCTTTCGTAAATCGTCTTCAAATTTTGAAAGTCTTCGCCTCGCTCACCTTCAAGTTCGCTACCATCTGACATCAAACGTTCGTTGGTCATCCGTTCGTAAAACGGTATCAAAAGGTTCCACGTTTTTTCGGGTTCGGGCTCGCTGAACAGTTCGAAATCAAACACCTCTCTGTCCGTAGCGTCGGCTTTTTCTTCGAAACACTCTTCCAACACGCACAAATAACGATACAATCGTGCCGGTTCGAACAAAAACTCTTTCGTCGATTCGTAATCTTTGCCCACCAACCATTTTTGAGTGTTTATCAGCAGATCGTTTGTCATGTCCATGCGAGTCACGCCTTTAAACAACCATCGTTTGACGTTTTCTCTTTTGATAATGTTGGTAACAGCGCTGTTAAAAATATCGATCGACGAATCCGCCTCCGGGTCGCGAAGCGACCCGGAGGTGGGGCCTGCCTGCCCCATGCCGCCGCCGCCCGCCGCCCCCGCCGCCGCCTCCGATCCCAAGGCAGCAGCACCTTCATCAGCAGCGGGAACGGGAGCGGGAAACAAAGGCGATTTCTTTCGACGAACGTTCAAATCCAGTTCTTGTCTGCACACGGTGCAACGTTTGTTTAGCTTTTCGTCGTTCCACAGCGATCGTCGTTCTTCGGCGCTCAATCTCAGCTCGGTGTGAAGCGGTTTCAACACCTCGATCATGTATCGTTGCACGCTCTTGGCGATCGTCACCATGTCGAAACATCTCAAATCGGAAAAGTCGCCTCCTTTTTCGTAAAGACACTCTTCGAACGCGGCTCGTCGTTCGAGTCTCAACCAAGGATGGTTCATCTCCGCAGGCAGTTTGCTCAACGGGCAACGAGACATGCTCTCTTCGGTGTTTTCGTAATACCAAGTTACCGCCGTGCGACGTTCGCCAAACAACGATCGAGCCAAAGGAGGATGGGTGCAAAACAGCGAAAACGTGTGACAAAAATACTTTTGAGAACCCAACTCTCTCGTGGTAGGAGTCGTTTTTTCGCGCGAGCTCTTCACCAGTTCCGTTTCCGTGTCGAACGTCATGAAAAACGGAGGAGTCACTCTCGAGCTGCCCAGAAAAGATTCGTTTTCTCCGTAATAGCCGTGTTTGGAAAAAGCAAACTGAGTCTTGCTGTAAAATCCTTCGCACAAAGGCGAATGGTTGTTCAAATGAGTGAAAAACAACGAACACTTTTCGCACTGCTGCATTTTTTGCAAACGAGCGGTCGACATTTCGTAATAAAAACAGTGTCGCAGCGTCAACATGGAACAAGCGTGCAATCTTTGCGTGCAACCGTTTTCTCCTTCTCCTCCTTCTTCTTCTTCTTCTTCTCTCAAAAATATCTTCAACGTGTTTCTGTTTTGCAAACGAACGTTAGCCGCCTCTCGTTCTTCTCGCGTCGAAAACTTTTTGTGTTTGTCTCGTTCTTCGGAAAGACACTTTCGACTTTCGAACAAGAACTTGATAAACGCTTTCGTTTTTCTGACGGCTTTCCTCTTGAAACTTTTCATGTAATAAATCGCGTTGTTGTTTTTTTCGCGATACGTCCACACTTGCACGTTGCGATCGAGGAAATAGTCGTCGTACGCAAAATCCTGACACGTTTCGCGTAACGTTTCCAAAGTCACGAACGGTTTTTTGAGCTTTGCCAACGCCGCTCTTTGAATTTCGATTTCTTTTTCGCTCAGTCCTTCTTCCAACAGTTCGTAAAATTCGCTTTCTTCTTCAATGTCAGCGCCGCCTCCGATCGCGATGTTACCGTCTTCGTCGATATCGTTATCGTAACGCGATTTTAAAAACTCTTTCCACTTTTCTAACGAATCCACGTTCAGCTTGCTCAACGTTAACGAAACGACTATCGCGGCGTAAAAACACAATCCTTCTCCGAACAACGGCGAATAATCCAAAAAAGTTTGTTCTTTTTTCCACGCGTCAAATTCGCCGTTTTTGTTGTTGTTGTTGTTCTTGTTGTAAAATCGACGTGACTTTACAGCAGCACCATCAGCAGCAGCAGAAGAAGAAGCACCGTTGGAATTGACATCACCGCGTTGCCACGGTCCGGCAATTTCCCATCGATTTTGTTCCGCTTCGAGAACGAGGATTTTCGAATCTCTTTTGTCGTATTTTTTCGTTTCGTTTTTCCCTTTTGATTTTCAGCTCTTCTTCGGTCGAGGTTTCTTTGTCTTTTCGTCTTTTGTTTCGTTGACTTTCGTTGACTTTTTCTTTTTTCGTTTTCAGCTCTTCTTCGGTCGTCGTTTCTTTGTCTTTTCGTCTTTTGTTTCGCTGTCTTTCGTTCTTTTTTTCCCTTTGGATTTTCAGTTCTTCTTCGGTCATCGTTTCTTTGTCTTTTCGTCTTTTGTATCGTCGTGTTTCGTTCTTTTTTTCCCTTTTGATTTTCAGTTCTTCTTCGCTCATCGGATGTATTCTTTTTAAACCGTCGATCGTCGTCAGTTCTTTCATCACTTTCATTTGTTTTTCTTGTTGTTGCTGTCGAACATAAGACACCGCTTCAAAACGAAGCAAGCACAACACGCTCCAACCGCTCTTTTTCATTCCCATCGATACGGCGCTTTTTTCCATCGTTTTTTTTTGATGATTTTTCATCGAAATGGCGTACGATAACGCGTTTACAGAATACACGGGACTTTGATATTCTTGCAAACGAATTCGATAATATTCGTCGTCCACGTCGTATTCCACACCCAAACAATAAGCCATCGTAAGGTTGTATTCGACGTAATACGTTTTGTTAAAACACGACAAACGATTCGGTTCCAAAAAAGTCTTTTCGTAAAGTCTTTTAATCATGTCGTTTATTTTTTTTTCGATCGAATCGATCGTTTCAGAGGCTTCGTCGATAACAGCTTCGTTGACTATTTCATCGTCTACAAAAACGCGTTTCGATTCGTACACCAATCTGTTTAACACGTCCTCGTTTTTAAACTCTTTTCTTTTGAATTTCATTATTGTTTTATTTTCTCTTAAAAAAAAAAAGAAAAAATTTTTTACAATATTAAAAAAAAAAAAATCAACAGTTTTTATAAAAATCCATCACTTTACGATTTTGTTGCGGATAACCGATCACGTTTCCTAAATACAATCCTTTTATATCTCTAACGCGCGACAAAGCTGTATACAATTGTCCCGGTGCAAATTGAAACGAGGAAAACACCACCAATTTGTCAAACGTACAACCTTGAGCTTTGTGAACGGTCATCGCATAAGCTAAAATAAGCGGATAGTTTGTTCGACTAGAAACCACCGTTTCACCTTCGTAATGTCTTTCTTCGATTTTTTCGATTGCACTCGTTTGATTTTCGTTGTTGAATCTAACGTACACGCAACGTTCGTCTATTTTAGTTATCGTTCCCAACGAACCGTTGTGCAACCGTTCGTTCAAATTTTTAACCAACATCACCATCGCTCCTACTTTTACTTCCAATTTTTGAGGCAACTGAAAAGAATAACCTCGAGCGTTGTAATCGATGCTCGTAAACACGTGAGTTTTTTCGTTTTTGATCAAACTCAACATGTATCGATTGTGAACGTTGCATTCGGCGTTTTTAAAATAGAGTCGAGGTACGTTCAAAGGCAATTCCTCTTCGTAACGCGAATTGAAAAACCACAGGGTTTTACTCGACACTGTTCCAACGCGAATTTCGCTAAGCGCTTTTGCAAACGTTTCGTCTTTTTGTCGTCTCGACGTTTTCAATTCCACTTTTACAAAATTCGCTTCTTTCCAAGTTTCGCTTTCAAAACAATAATTTCCGCTTACCGGCGATATTTGAAAAAAATCTCCGCTCACGATCAATTGCACTCCTCCAAACGGTTTATCGTTTCCTCTCGCCGCTTTCACCGAACAATTTAAACGATCGAAATAACTTCCGTCTAGCATGCTTATTTCGTCGATGAACAACGCTTCCAATTTTTTCCACGTTTCTTTTGTGATTTCGTTCATTTGTTTTTTAAACCCTCCGTTTCCGTCACCGATTCCTATCCCGCCTAACGAATGCAACGTCGTTCCGTCTTCAAACAAGCTAGCAGCTATTCCAGTGCTCGCCGTCATACGACATTCCGTTCCGATCGATTTTAAATAACGATAGCATTTTCGAATCATGTAACTTTTACCGCAACCGCCGCTTCCTGTTAAAAAAACGTTTTTTTTAGCATCTACGTTTTTCATAAATAAAATTTTTTCTTCTTCTTTTTCTTCTTCTTCTAGATGCTGTTTTTGCATTTTTTTTTTTTTTTCTTTATTTTTAAAAAAAAAAAAAAATCGATTGCTTTTTTTAAAAAAATATCGATAGCTTTTTATATGTTTTTCATTGTTGGTTCAGCTGTTCCATGATGTCATATCGATATTGATTTACACTTTAAACTTTAAACAATGTTTTTATTATAAACGTTTATATCGTTCCTTTGTCAATACGTGACGTATCTTTGACGTAACTATTAAATTGCGCAATTATCATGACGTTACGCTAATATTGGTTTAAACTTTGACCTATAAACATTGTTTTTATTGTAAATGCAACCGTTTATTTAATCACCTGTTTAAACCGATTTACCGTATAAATACGACGTTTTTTTTAGATATAAATCATTCGAAACCAAAGCGAACAAGAAGCAGCAACTCTCATCGAGAAGAAAAAAAGAAGAAAACAAAAAAAAATGAAATTCGGTTATCCAAACTTATCCGAAGCTACTTGCTACATGATTTCAAACGTAGAAAAGGTAGTCAACGAATCTAACAACGGAGGAGGATATGTTCAAGCTCACGTTGTTCCTCTTTTTCAACTGGACACTCTCACTTTGAACAAAGTCTATACGTCTCTCGATCCGGCTTTTTACCAAAAACCCATCAAAGTAAATTTACCTTTGAAAGCGGATCGTCGTTGGACAACCATCAAAAACGGTATGCCTTCGTATTCTTTGTTCGAATATAAAAAATGCGTCGAACAGCACTTGCTTTTTTACAGAGCAGAAAAAAAGTTTTGTAGTGACGATCCTTCTGTCAAACGAACCATGATTTTGAACAACGCCAAAGAACGCACATACGAAATTCGCGATGAAATGGATATCTTTTTCGTTCAACTCGTTGATCCTTCCAATCCCGAAATCATGATGAAAATCATCAAAGAATGTATCAATTATCAAAACACTGTTTGGAATCGCGAACATAACGAAAATCCTTGGAAGGCTAAGAAAGTAATGAAGGACGACTTTAACGTTCAAGAAATTCAAGCTATCGAATTTTGCATTGATAACAACGAAAGATTGAGAAAATTTTCCACTCCTTTTTATCCCGAGCCGGAACAAATTAACACTGTCGATATCACATTGTAATTTTGTTTGTTTTTTAATATACATGAAATATATATGAAATGTGTTTTTTTTCAGATTGTAAAAAAAAATTAATAATAAAAAAAAAAAAATGGCATTTTCTGCTCGTTTGGAAGTATACGACGAATGTGTTTTTCATTCGCCCGACGATGAACAAAACAACGATCAAAGATGTAACCAAAAGGTGTTTTGGATTGACATTGAGTGGAATGATGAAGAATGGAGAGAAGAGTTGTATCGGTACGACTTGTCTCCACCACCACAGGATGATCCTTCGATTATTCGCAAAATTAAAGTTTGTTATCTTCACAATTCTAAAGAACTCGTTATTTTAGATCGTGAACTTAACGAATTTGATTACAAGTATCAAGGTCTTACTTTGGTTAACGCTTTGATGGCGTCTTTTAGCAAACAAGTAGACTTGAAAGAACAAACGTTTGTAGAAGAAATCGAAAAACTCAAAAACGATTATGAAAGAATCGAAACGAGACTAAAGAGCATGCGCGATGAAATGTTTGACATGTTTTACTTTGGCAGCAGAATGATACCGAGTGCAGCTACGACATTGAAAAATCCACCTTTTCGAGATTTTGATTATAAAAACGATCCTCACACTGTAACTCGTATCGCTTTTGAAGACGAATGCATAAACAAAGATGGAAACGTATCTTCTACAGTATCGTATTTTTGGATCGATATCGGATTGAACGATAACGAAATGATTTGGAAAACGAAATTGTTCAATCGCGTCGATGATTTTTTGACCTTGAAATCGACAACACCGTCCTTAGAGTCTTTGAACGCGGTCTCTTTTGTTCGCAAAATAAAAGTTTGCTATTTTAACGATAGCGAACCGCTTAATCTACACTTTACGCTAGATCGTGTAGTGGAAGAATCTGATTATGAAAATCCTAAAAAGATGTTTGTTAAAGCGGTGGTAAGCTCGTTTAACCGACAAATCGAATTGCACGGTGAAATATACGAAAAGGCGCAAAAAAAGCTCACCTCGCAAATGAAGCTAATCGAAGACCAAATTCAAGAAATGTACGAAGATATGTTTTACGAAAGCGAAACGATACAGTCGCACGAATTTGAATACGACACGTGTTCGCAATGCAATACAGAAGAATATGGAGATTGGGACGAAATATTGGACGTTTTTATTTGCAACTTGTGTAAAATATCTAACTTGCATAACTTGTGTAAAAAATATAATATATAATTGTTATTTGTTTTATTTTAGATGAATAATAATAAAAGAAAAATAACAAATGCAGAAACGGATAACGAAGAAAAAAGACAGGTAAAGAAATTACCACCTCCTTTGGTTATACAACAACAACAACAACAACAACAACAACAACAACAACAACAACAACAAGTCACTGTAGATCCTTACGGTTTGAAAGAAAAGGGTTTAAACTCTAACCAAAGATTGTCTTTTTATAACAATCAAATAAAAAAATTCTAATAAAAAATCACTCCTTTTTTCCAGATGTTTGACTGTTTGTGCAAACGATGTGAAAAAAAACAATTTGAAAAAAAAGCGCTAGAATGGAAAACGTCTCGTTTCATGAGTTATATTCGAAAAAAAAAAGAAGATATTCGTCGACTCAGAAAGATCGATTCGATTTGTTGCAATTGCGCATGTTGTCAAGTCGAAAAACAATGGAAAAAAGAAAAAAAAGAAACGCTTTTACAACTCGCAAACGATAAATTAAACGATTGGTTAGAAAATCACGAATGTTTTGCAGATTTTTACATTAAAAAGAAAACGTTCCTCGACAAATTGTTTGCTAAATACGACGTTTATGTTGTAGATAAAACGTCTTTATCTTATTGTAAAAATCACGCTCGTACAATAATTCAAAACGAAGAAGGAAAATCGATGATTATTGACGACAATCCTTGTTTGTGTAAATTTTTATCTTGATTTTATATTGTTTTGTTTGTTTGTTTTTTTTAGCATCATAATAATAATGGTACGCATTCTTCATTTATCAAAAAGTGAGTTGCGAAAACCGAGGTTAACCAACGTGAACAAAATACCAAAGATGGAAGAATATCTCGTTTTATCTCCTCATCATACCGCTTTATACGGAATCAAACCTTTTCCTTCTCCGAGAAATGCTCACGTGAAAGAATATCCGCTCCTTAGATCGATCAGAGGAGATATTTACATTATTCAAAATGACGATGAAGGAAACACCGTCGATATCGATAACGATATTATAAAACGTTTGCCCGAAATAATGAAGAGCGATGAAAAGAAACGAAAAGAAATGTGCGACTCTTTGTTGAAAGAGGGTGTAAAATTAATTATATAAAAATATATATTGTTTTTTGTTTTTAATTTTTAGTTATTAAAAAAAAAATGAAATATCGAGAATTTGTTAATTTTGTATCGTTACGCAGTGGAATTGATTGGAAAAAAATGGGAAGAGAATTGAGCATTAGTCACTACAACTTGGACACGATCGATTACGATTACGATCGAGAAAAGTCATACGAAAAATCACACGAAACTGTACGAAGGTGGATGCGAATGAAAGGCTATTCCATGGAAGATGAAATATCAAAACATGAACGCGTTTATTGGAATCACATATTTACCACAATAGATCGAAAAGATTTAATGTTTAATTAATTTATCTGTCATTTTTGTAATCTGTAATTTTTTTAGATTAAAATATAATTACAATGGAACAAAAAACGTTGAGCAAGGAAATAAACGACGCCTTTGAAAAAGTTATGTTGTTTGGTCAACTAAAAATCGAAATCGATAAAAACGAAGAACATCAATCGTTGTGCTGTTGCAAATGTTGTTGCAACGAATTTTGGAAAATATATTGGAAAGAATATTTCGAAAAAATTATTTTTAACGTTGTTATGAAAAAATAACTTTTATTTTACAAATATATATATATTCTCTTTTCTTTAGTACATACATAACAATGCAAAATACAAAAGAAGAAAAAATTCTTGATCTAATGTCAAACGTCGAATGTAAAATTAGACTTGTAACGGACGAAAACGAAGATGAAGATTATAAAACGAATGTCGAACAAAAATCAAAAATCGCACTTGATACGTTTTACAAATTAAGCAGAAAGATTCGTTACTACATCGAATCGCGAAAAAATGAAAACAATTTAAATGAATCATTACAGAAAAGCAACAAAATAGCCTTGATCTATTTAAAAAAATGGAAAAAAATGAAAAAAAGATTGCACGAATATTACGCTCACCAAAAAAGCGGTTTTACAATTTGTTTTGTTTGTGAAATATATATGGATAAAACTTCTATATACTCTACAAAATGCAAGACCTGTCATATCTCTTTATGCTTCAGTTGTCTACGCAAACATCGAGAAATTCACCAAAACAAAGATGCTGATGATCCGATTATCAATTTATCACAATTCAATTCGCATTTATTAAGCTCGTTTGATTGTTAAAACAACAACGTTGATAAAACACTGTTTTTTTTGTTGTAAATAATGTAGGTTTTACACGATTATTGTTATTGGTAAAATTAGGTGAGACTGTAGCAATCCAATCGATAGCTAATTGAAGCTGTTGCGCTTTTTCTTTTCCAAAATATAAAGCAAAAAATACAATAATAGTTATCAAAATCAAACTTGATATTTTATTTTGTTTTATTATATCCATTATTTGCTTAATACAACTTTTTTTCTCGCTATTATTCTCCATTTTTTTTATTATTAATTCCTTTTTTTTAGCTTATACCAATATATATATATTTGTTTTTATTCGTATTTAAACGGTTTTAATTATTGTATTTAGATGAACTGTAATAAAAAATGTAACCACTGCTATGCTCGATTTAATCCTTACATTGTCAACGAATGAGAAGACATATGGAAATGCAAGCATCATTATTTGTTTCTCCTTTCGCTCGACAAAGAAAATCTAATACCGCTCAAGGAAATAACTAAACTTTTAGACGATACAAATAACGATCGAAACACAAACATCGGCGAAAGAGAAATCGAAAGCGCTATCGCTGTTTTTCTTCAAACAGCAGTAAACATTACCGATTTTGTCGATCGATTGAGATGTTGTGCATATCTATGGGGTGTATCAGAACAAATTGAAAATAAATTTAATTCTATCACAAATTCGACAGCATTTAAACGATTGCAAAAAATACGATTTTAATATACATTGTAAATATTTATTCGTTTATAAACCAATATTCGTAATGAACAGGTTTTATTCTATTTATTCGTTTTTTCTCTTTCATCTTTTTCCACCATCTTCTTAATCTTTTAAATGGATTTTTAATCGTCATATCTCGATGAATTGATCGATGAAACGTTTGTTGATGTTGTAGAACTTGGTATCACTACAAACTTTTTTTTACTAGGTGATAATTTGTCTAAAGCTTTCTTCACCAAATATCTACTAACACTTTCGGTAAACGCTAATGGAAGAGGAGATAATATTTCAACAGCTTTGTTGGTTAATTCACCTCCTCCTCTCTGTCTTTTTCTTTTTGTCGCTTTTTTTTTTAATCCGTTTCCACGATAAGGATAAGGAGGCATGTATCTTCTTCCGCTCATTTTTTTTTTTAAATTTATTCTATTAACTAATATATATTATAACTTTATTTATTATTTAGTATCATTATTTTATCTATTTTTAACGGTGTTTTTTTTCTTCAATTAGAGCGCTCAAATTAATTTATTTAATACCTTCTTTTTATATATAGATTTTTTTAAAAAAAAATAAAAAATATGGTTCTTGTTATCCATTTCTCAAAAGATCGAACAAACTGCAAACCGACGATTCTCGATATTACTCGAATTCCAAATGAATATGAATTAGATCGGCATTGGTTAACAGATAATTACGCTATTTCGTTTTCACCCACCGCTTTAGTTGAAAACTATTACAGAGCCGATGGCAAACGAACCTTGTTTATCGTTTGTTCAAGAAACGAACACGTTTATGTTACAAAACATAACAATCTTCATCACCTTATCCCTGTTGATGATAAATATTTAGATAAAAAGTTTTGAATTCAACGAATACGGAGCAGAAGAATATGTATTTATCTCTATGGACATATGTGTAACAATTGAATAATAATTTATTCATTACACCCGTCTTCTTTTCTATTTTACCCCCGGTTTTTCTTTTGTTTACTTTTCTCTGCAATCTGATTGGTCGGTTGATTTTTTTGTTTACTTTTCTCTGCAATCTGATTGGTCGGTTGATTTTTTTGTTTACTTTTCTCTGCAATCTGATTGGTCGATTTGGGACCCCCCGCAACGTTTTGTTTACTTAAGGGCCGTCTTTTGTTTACTTAAGGGTCGTTTTCTCTATATATACCGGTGCGAACGTTAATCTGTCATTTGGGCGAAAGCCCCAAAGGAGATCGGACGGCGAAGCTCTACTCAAATTTTTTTCCAAAATGGCGTCGAAGGAAGGTAACTTTGTTGTTCATTTTATTTTTTCTTTATTTGTAAAAATGCGTGGTTTAGTGTCTTTGGGGACTGGAAACTAGTAATTTCTCAGGGAATTTCCCTAGTAAAAGTGTGCATTTTTTAGTATATTTTAACGGTGTTTTTTTCATTATTTTACACGGTGTTTTTTTCATTATTTTACACGGTGTTTTTTACATTATTTTACACGGTATTTATTACGTTTTTAAACGGTGTTTTTTTATTATATATTTTATACATATATTTGTTAAATGCATATTTTATTCATTTTTTTCATTTTTTCTATAATGGAAGCTGTTTCTGATGTATTTTTATTTTTCAGCTATTCTCTATTCATACATTTGTATACAGAGGATGAAAATGTGCACTTGAGGCGGTCCCTGCATTCTGATTGGTTCAAATTCATCACGTGATCATGACGTTCCAATCACAGCATCGATGACGTCATCATGTCGTCACGTTCATGAATTTCACCAATCACGTTGAGAAGTCGTGCTTGCACGACGACTCAACGTGATTGGTGAAATTCATGAACGTGACGACATGATGACGTCATCGATGCTGTGATTGGAACGTCATGATCACGTGATGAATTTGAACCAATCAGAATGCAGGGACCGCCTCAAGTGCACGTTTTCATACTCTGTATACACATCATCAGACGTTGGACGAGTGTACAGCTGTTTTGCGTCGAAAGCCGACCGGTGGCCGGATGCGACTCTTCTTTTCACTTGAAAATCAGAACCTGGCCATTAGTCGTGTATCACCATTGAATGCTTAATGTAGTGATTTCTCCAAACAACAAAAGCTTATAAACGCTTAGATCTAAGCGTTTATGAGCTTTTGTTGTTTTGAGAAATCACTACAGAGTGCACATTCTTCTCTATAGAGTGCACATTTGAAAGAAGAAAATCCGTTTAAAAATGATTTCTTTTAATTTGATGAGACTACGTAGTTAAAATACAAACTTTGAAAACACACCAGCTAAATAAAACCTAAACAAACAGCTTCGCTGTACTGCTACCTGATATGTTAACGGATGGCCAGGAATAACCTTGGTCTGTAATGAATTAGTTCGTCTTTTCATTCAAGGCACTAATTACCGCAGTTTTAAAAGTCACCTAAAGTATAAGCTCATCTCTCCATTCAAGAAAAACAAGCATCAGACTTTCGGAAGATTTGCATGCACGACACCATCATCGATGATACTTAAACAAACAGCTTCACTGAATTGCAAAACAGAATCACTGAATTGCAAAACATAACGGACAGCTAGGAAAAATAATGGCGATGAGTAAGCTTCTTCAATCTAATCAAGAAACCAAGCATCACAGTTTTGCACTTGCACCATTGCACTTGCAACGTCGCTGGGTTTTTTAGGCGCAATTATTTCTTAGTTGCTAAGTTTTTTTTAAGTAAAGGTAATCGGGGTCTTTTAGGCAGCTCCTGTAGCTTAATCTTCAACAAAAATCCTGTTGTATATTTTTACATTAAAGTACATGAAACATTTACATAAAATAGATAAATTAGAAAGTAAGACAAAATGATAAGCCTCATTGTTTAGCTGGAAAAAAAAATGCACGGTTAGAGACAACTTTTTAAATTCGTGTGCTATCTCTTTCGTTTAAGATACTTTTTATCGTTTTTTTATTCCTTTTCGTTTTTTTTGAACATTTTTTTCAAAGAAAGGTTAGTGTAGTTTTCTTCTTTTAAGATCAGCTTATGTAGCTTGACATTACAAAACTCAAAAAGGCAATAAAATAAGACAAACTTAAAATAAAATATCATAAAAATAAAAACTCCATTGCCTAACATCATAACTGTTATGTATAAAGAGCTTTTAAAGCTCGTTCTTTTTGTCTTTTGATTTAGTGATTTGCGATTTGGATTTTCTTAAGCGCACATGTCTCTTAGTTACTTTTTTCTTAAGGAAAGGGCACCAGAAGTTTTTTTACGCAGCTACTGCAGCATAATCTTTAACAAAATATTCTTTTGTAAATGTTTACATTGAAATAAACACAAGCCATTTGCGTAAATAGAGATAAATTAGACAGTAAATGTGCATTAAAGGCCTTGCTGCTTTGATGAAGAAGAAATGGATAACTAGATACAACTTTATTAACTCGTGTG
The DNA here is from genome assembly GCF_058129835.1 of Hydra viridissima. NCBI lineage: Eukaryota > Metazoa > Cnidaria > Hydrozoa > Anthoathecata > Hydridae > Hydra > Hydra viridissima. The sequence goes on from NW_028324310.1 coordinate 6,941,560, forward strand.
CTAGCTTTATCGATTGAGGTACTTTTTGAATATTTTTTCAAAGAAAAGTTAACGTGGCTTTCCTCTTTTAAATCTAGCATATGTTTAAGGTACTTTTTGAATATTTTTTCAAAGAAAAGATAGCGCAGTTTTCCTCTTTAAATCTAGCTTATGTTTAAGGTAGTTTTTTAATACTTTTTCAAAGAAAAGTTAGCGTAGTTTTCCTCTTTTAAGTTTAGATTAAGTAGCTTGACAATACAAAATACAAAACTCAAAAAGGCAAGATAAAATATAAGATAAACGTACAATAAAATATAGATGAAACAAATATTAAGCTGTATCATGGCCTACTGTAATTATACGGCCTGATTTGTTGCATTTTCCGGAAAAAATTAAGAGGCCAGTTTTTTTACGGCATATTTTAAATTTTAAATTATGTATGAAAGTTTTTATTAACATTAACAACAATAACAATATATTTATCAGTGAATATTATACAAAGGTGTTGAATAAAATATTGAATTATAATATTTTAACAATTACTATATAAATATTTGTTTGCATGCATTGGTTTATGCCTTTATAGTCATTTAATATGTAATGTATTCTGAATGATGATTAATATGTGAATGTATTCTGACTGATTGCCTATTTCATCATATTCCATTAGAGAGTGGAATAATCAAATAGACACACAGACAGTATATTATTATTACTGTATATAGTCGAACTGCTTCTTTATGCGATGTTATTTAAGTGGAGATAATTCCAATAATAAAGTGAACTTTATATTAAAAAATGGTAGTCCCTAAAATGCAGAGATTTTTTAAAATTGAATATCACACCCGCGGATAGACTTTTTCTTATGTAGAATTGAATTCTGAGTCGAATGGCGACACGCGGAATGTCGCCCGACCAATACCTGCTGAGTTATTAAACAAAAACCCGATCAAAGTGCATAAAAACCGTTTTTACAACAGCAGCAATGCATTTTCACACCTGCGGAATGTTAGATAGATATAGATAAATATATAACCTTTTTCGTCAATATAATTTTTTTTTTACAAAATCGTTAACGTAACAAATCGACTGGAGCAAGCAGAAGACGATTTTTGTATCATCTTTCCCCGTTAATTTTAATTTATTTTACATTAAATATCAATTAAATATAAGATAAACACAAGTTGTAAGATATTTAAATATATATAAATATAAAACTCTTATGATTAAAGTAGCCAAATAAATATATTTTTATTAATATAAATACAATTAAATGCATTTGTATAAATATAACCATAAGCATTTTTTTGAAAATCGTTGTTGTATTCATTTGTTTTGCCTAGGGATTGCAATCCCGCATTAATTAAGCGCATGCAAGATCCCGCAAAAACTACTGCGGGATCCGCGGGATTTGCGGGATTTTGAAACTTTCTTTTAAACAAAAAAAAGTCAATTCTTTTAAACTAAAAAGACAAAAAATAAAAATAAATAAAAAGTGTTTAATGTTTTGCGAAACAAATCCATTTAAAAATTTATCTTCAGCTATTAAAATAATTTTCTTAGCTACAAATATAAAAAAATCATTCAAAAATAAACAATTATTTAGCAAAACATTAGTCGAACTCGTTCAAATTTTTTTTTGTTTAATTAATGATTATGTTGAAATTTTCGCTAATGAGTATGTTAAAATTTTTGTTAATGAGTATGTTGAAAACGTGAAATTAAAAACGTGCGTGCATAATTATAAAAAATATATTTTTAAAAACTACTTTTTAAAAAGTCTTTAAAAGTTATATACATCAAGATTTTAAAACAAAAGTACTAAGCATGTCGCAAATTAAAACTATATGGAATTATTTTAAAAAAAGTGATAAAGAAAAAAATGCGAAGTGCATGTTATGTTCGGCTATTTTAAAAATTAGTCAAAGATCAACTAAAGGGTTATTAATCCATTTAAAAACTGAACGTGGCACCGATTTAAAATCAAACGTTTTACAACAAGACGGAGCTTCAATTTCAAAACAGCATGAATCAGTTGAACTAGAGCTTAAAATATACATCGACTGCGAAGACAAAGAAGTAATTCCATCGAAAAAGGTCAGAACAATTGACTAGTTTTTCGTAAAGGAAATTTCTATGGAAAAAATGGTATCGCGAATGGTTGCAAAAGATGGCTTTACATTTAATAGTTTTTGCACATCTTCAGATTTAC